>NW_026576036.1:0-14968 GCF_028641065.1 Leucoraja erinaceus | reverse complement strand
AAGTGCCACCATCCCGGTTCCGCCTCCCCGCCATTGAGCGGTCCATGCAACGCTGGCTGCGAGGGCCGCAGCAGCACAAGGACTGCGCGCACCCCAACCAGGGACGGGTTACCCTCCAACCTCCGGGAGCGCTCAAGTCGCTCTCTGCCGACCAGCAGGCCGAGGAACAGCTTCTTTTCCGGCGGCTGGCACTCTACTCAACAACGTACCTCGGGGAAGCCAATCACACACCCCCCCCCCCCCCCCCCCCCCCGGAAATTTATTATTATTTATTCAAACGTATTCGCTATGTTCGCTCTGTATTCCCGGGAGATTTTAAATGCATTTTCGTTGTCTCTACTGTACCCTGCAATGACACTTACAATTGATCTGAATCTGAGAGATCAATCTCTCCCACTTCCCGCTCCACTTCCCTCTCCCTCAACCCCCCCCTCCCTCCCCCTCGTCTCCTCTCCCCGTGTGCCTGACACCCTCTCCCCTCCGGGTGTCTATGCCGGGTGGGGCCTTACAGCAGGATGGATAACCTCCCCTCCGTCCGGGGGATTTGCGGATGGTCTCAGGTCCTCAGTGATCTGTCCGTGTCCGATGGCCAGTTGTCTCCATGCAGAGATTCTACGGAATTCCCCAAACCGGAGTCATGGATGAAAAAACATTGACGTACGTGTGGGTGGGAGTTATAGAGGGAGGGGGGGTAGAGGGACAAGGGGAGGGGTACGAGTGGGAGGAGGGGCGAGTGGGGGGAGGGCAGGCAGAGCCATTTCAGAATGGCAGGCATAGAAACATAGAAAATAGGCACAGGAGTAGAGGCCATTCGGCCCTTCAAGCCTGCACCATTCGCCATTCAATATGATCATGGCTGATCATCCAACTCCTGTATCCCGTACCTGCCTTCTCTCCATACCCCCTGATCCCCTTAGACCACAAGGGCCACATCTAACTCCCTCTTAAATATAGCCAATGACTGCACTTGTAAACCTCTCTTGGTGAGACCACACCTGGAGTCTTGCGTACAGTTTTGGTCTCCAAATCTGAGGAAGGACATTATTGCCATAGCGGGAGTCCTTAGAGACGGTTCAACCAACTGATTCCTGGGATGTCAGGACTGTCTAGCCTGAAGAAGACTGGATAGACTTGGTTTTATACTCTCTGAATTTAGGAGATTGAGAGGGGATCTTATCTAAACTTACAAAATTCTAAAGGGGTGTGGGACAGGCTAGATTCAGGAAGATTGTTCCCGATGTTGGGGAAGTCCAGAACAAGGGGTCACAGCTTAAGGATAAGGGGGAAATCCTTTAAAAACGAGATGAGAAGAACTTTGTTCACACAGAGAGTGGTGAATCTCTGGAACTCTCTGCCACAGAGGGTAGTTGAGGCCACAGTTCATTGGCTATATTTAAGAGGGAGTTAGATGTGGCCCTTGTGGCTAAGGGGATCAGAGGGTATGGAGAGAAGGCAGGTACGGGATACTGAGTTGGATGATCAGCCATGATCGTATTGAATGGCGAATGGTGCAGGCTCGAAGGGCTGAATGGCCTCTACTCCTGCACCTGTTTTTCTGAGCTTCTAAGGCAGTGGATATTTTTAAGGCGGAGATTGACAGATTGTTGATTGGTGCAGGTGTCACAGGTTTCTGTAGGAGGAGGCGGAGGAACCGGTTCGAGGGCGGGGTGGGGGGGGGGGGGGGGGAAAGATGGATCGGGCACGTATAGGTTTGACGGCCCGAATGGCCTAAATCTGACTCCTTGTCACTCCACGACTCCTGACCTTGTCTCCGGGCCCCTACCACGGTGGATGCGGAAACCCCGGTGCGGCGTTCACCGACAAGTTGTGGGTCGATCCTGAAACCACTGTCCGGAGGACGGAGATTCGCCTCCAGGGGCTGAAGTGGCGAGCCAGAAGGTCATACCTACTGTCCAGTGTTGTGGTCACGGGGCCTTCTAACCTGGTCACGGGTCGTGTGGTCATCACCTACTGGTCTGTGACCTGGGTCACGGGGCCAGTGTGTGTGTCATGGGGTCAGGCATTGTGGGGGTCATGGGTCATCACCTACTGGTCAGTGTGGGGTCAGCAGTGGGTCATGGGGTCGGATCACCTACCATGTCAGTGTGGGGTCAGTGTGGGGCATGGGTCAACACCTACTGGTCAGCAGAAGTGTGGGGTCACGGGGTCAGTGTGGGGTCATGGGGTCATGGGGTCAGTGCTGGTCATGGGGTCAGCAACTACTGGTCAGATTATGTTGGGCCAGTGTGGGTCAATGGGGTCAGTGTGTGGGTCATGGGGTCAGTGTGGGTCATCACCTACTGGTTCAGTGTGGGTCATGGGGTCCAGTCCTGGGTCATCACCTACTGGTCAGTGTGGGTAAGGGGTGGGTCAGTGTGGTCATGGGGTCATCACGTACGGGGTCAGTGTGGGTCACGGGGTCAGTGTGGGTGGTCATGGGGTCACCACCCATATGGTCATGTGGGTCATGGGGTCAGTGTGGGGTCCATCACGTCAGTGTGGTCAGTGTGGGTCACTGGTCCTCAGTGTTGGGGTCATGGGGTCACCACCCATTGGTCATGTGGGGGTCATGGTCAGCACCTACTGGTCAATGTGGGTCATGGGGTCACCACCCATTGGTCCAGTGTGGGGTCATGGGGTCAGCACCTACTGGTCAATGTGGGGTCATGGGGTCCCCACCCATTGGTCAGTGTGGGGTCATGGGGTCAGCACCTACTGGTCAGTGTGGGGTCACGGGGTCAGTGTGGATCATGGGGTCCCCACCCACTGGTCAGTGGGGGTCAACGGGGTCATCACCTACAGGGGTGTGGGGTCACAGGGTCAGTGTGGGGGTGATGTAGAGAAGGGGAGGGGTGAAGGTGAGGGGAGGGGTAATGGGTCGGGTCCTTCCCTCCCTTTTCCTTCTCTTTCCTTTTTCTCTGTTCCCCCCCCCCCACCCCCCTGACCCCCCCCCACTTGCCCCCCCCCCCCCCCCCACCCCCCCCCTGCTACCCCCCCGTGCTGTGCCCCCCCCCCCCCCGACAGTATCCACAACTACAACGCCCCGTCTGGGCGAGGCGGACACCTACCGTGCGTTACGCCGTGCGTTTGGCGTGTGGGAGAAGCTGACGCCGCTGAGCTTCCGGGAGGTTCCGTACGCGGAGGTGATGGCGGGCCGGGCGCCGGTGGCGGACATCGTGGTCTTCTTCGGCGAGGGTTTCCACGGCGACAGCACGCCCTTCGACGGCGTTGGCGGCTTCCTGGCCCACGCCTACTTCCCCGGGCCCAGCATCGGCGGCGACACGCACTTCGACGCGCAGCCGAGCCCTGGACCCTCAACAACGAAGACCTCATGGGTGAGTGGGGGGCACCGACCTCTGACCCCTGCCCAGCGACCCCTAGCCCTGACCCGACGACCTCCCCTGCCATCGCCTCCTGGCGACCTCTGACCTTCTACACACAGCCCTCTGACCTCCACGTGCATCTCCAGCCTCTGACCCCGTGTCATTGCCGACCTCTGACCTGCTGCCCTCCGACCGCCCCATATCACTGCTGCCCCGTGCCATCTGACCCCGATGCTGCCCTCTGACCTTCCCTGTCGCCGCTGCCCTCTGGCCCCCCGTCGCATCACCTCTGACCTCTGTGCCTTCGCTGCCCCGAACTCTGACCCCTCACTGCTGTCCCATGACCCCTTGATCCCTGTGCGCTCGCTCCTTGCCCAAGCCCGGGCCTGACCTCTGCCCCTTGACCTCCCCAGGCAACGACCTGTTCCTGGTGGCGGTGCACGAACTGGGCCACGCGCTGGGCCTAGAACATTCCAATGACCCCAGCGCCATCATGGCTCCGTTCTACCAGTGGATGGACACCGAAAACTTCCAGCTGCCCGAGGACGACCGGCGAGGAATCCAGCAGCTGTACGGTGAGTGACCCCTCACCCCTTGACCCTTGCCCTCAACCCTGACCCCCTTCCCTCCCCTTCCCTCTCCATATAAGATCAAGACAGGGATAGAGTGTAGATATAGAGGGATAGTAGACAGGGATTTATCTAAATGGTGGTCGATTTGGGAAAGGGGGAGATGCAGCGAGACCTGGGTGTCATGGTACACCAGTCATTGAAGGTAGGCATGCAGGTGCAGCAGGCAGTGAAGAAAGCCAATGGTATGTTGGCTTTCATAGCAAAAGGATTTGAGTATAGGAGCAGGGAGGTTCTACTGCAGTTGTACAGGGTCTTGGTGAGACCACACCTGGAGTATTGCGTACAGTTTTGGTCTCCAAATCCGAGGAAGGACATTATTGCCATAGAGGGACTGCAGAGAAGGTTCACCAGACGGATTCCTGGGATGTCAGGACTGTCATATGAAGAAAGACTGGATAGACTTGGTTTATACTCTCTAGAATTTAGGAGATTGAGGGGGGATCTTATAGAAACTTACAAAATTCTTAAGGGGTTGGACAGGCTAGATGCAGGAAGATTGTTCCCGATGTTGGGGAAGTCCAGGACAAGGGGTCACAGCTTAAGGATAAGGGGGGAAATCCTTTAAAACCGAGATGTGAAGAACTTTTTTCACACAGAGAGTGGTGAATCTCTGGAACTCTCTGCCACAGAGGGTAGTCGAGGCCACAGTTCATTGGCTATATTTAAGAGGGAGTTAGATGTGGCCCTTGTGGCTAAGGGGATCAGGGGTATGGAGAGAAGGCAGGTACGGGATACTGAGTTGGATGATCAGCCATGATCATATTGAATGGCGAATGGTGCAGGCTCGAAGGGCCGAATGGCCTACTCCTGCACCTAGTTTCTATGTTCTATGTTTCTATGTGTGAGCTACAGGGTGAGGTTGAGCAGGGCTGGGTCTCTATTCCCTGGAGCGCAGGAGGATGAGGGGGGAGATCTTATAGGGGTGTACAAAATCATGAGAGGAATAGATCGGGTAGACGCACAGAGTCTCTTGCCCAGAGTTGGGGAATCGAGGACCAGAGGACACGGGTTCAAGGTGGAGGGGGAAGCATTTCATAGGAACCTGATGGGAAATATTTTCACACAGAGGGTGGTGGGTGTATGGAACGAGCTGCCGGAGGAGGTAGTTGAGGCTGGGACGATCGCAATGTTTCAAAAACATTAGAAAATGTACAAGGATAGGACAGGTTTAGCAGGATATATGGGCCAAACGCGGGCAGGTGGGACTAGTCTAGATGGGACATGTTGGGTTACATAGAAACATAGAAACATAGAAATTAGGTGCAGGAGTAGGCCATTCGGCCCTTCGAGCCTGCACCGCCATTCAATATGATCATGGCTGATCATCCAACTCAGTATCCCGTACCTGCCTTCTCTCCATACCCCCTGATCCCTTAGCCACAAGGGCCACATCTAACTCCCTCTTAAATATAGCCAATGAACTGGCCTCAACTACCATCTGTGGCAGAGAGTTCCAGAGATTCACCACTCTCTGCGTGAAAAAAGTTCTTCTCATCTCGGTTTTAAAGGATTTCCCCTTTATCCTTAAGCTGTGACCCCTTGTCCTGGACTTCCCCAACATCGGGAACAATCTTCCTGCATCTAGCCTGTCCAACCCCCTAAGAATTCTGTAAGTTTCTATAAGATCCCCTCTCAATCTTCTAAATTCTAGAGAGTATAAACCAAGTCTATCCAGTCTTTCTTCATAAGACAGTCCTGACATCCCAGGAATCAGTCTGGTGAACCGTCTCTGCACTCCCTCTATGGCAATAATGTCCTTCCTCAGATTTGGAGACCAAAACTGTACGCAATACAGATAGGACAGGTTTAGCGGGATATGTGGGCCAAACGCGGGCAGGTGGGACTAGTCTAGATGGGACATGTTGGGTTAGCATGGGCAAGTTGGGCCGAAGGGCCTGTTTCCACACTGGATAACTCTGTGACGGGTACATGGATAGGACAGGTGTAGAGGGATATGTGGGCCAAACGCGGGCAGGTGGGACTAGTCTAGATGGGACATGTTGGGTTAGCATGAGCAAGTTGGGCCCAAGGGCCCTGTGACTCTGCCGTTGGATTTCTCCCTGACCTTCCGTCCTCTCTCCCGCAGGACCACCGGACTACGACCCTCGACCCAAGCCCACCAAGAAGGCCCCCACCCTCCCGCCCCATGTCCCGCGCTTGCCCACCAAGGACCCCTTCCACCCCACCAAACCCCCCATGTTCCCCACCAAGCCGGCGAGCCCCTACGGGCCTCGGATATGCGACGGCAGTGTGGACACCATCGCCGTGCTCCGCGGAGAGATGTTCGTCTTCAAGGTACGTGAGTCGGCATCACCAACCACCGCAGTGCTGGAGTAACTCAGCGGGTCAGGCAGCATCTGTGGAGAACATGGATAGGTGACGTTTCACAGAGTGCTGGAGTAACTCAGCGGGTGCAGGCAGCATCTATGGAGCTAAGGAAATAGGCAACGTTTCGGGCCGAAAGGGTTCGGCCCGAAACTGGTATTTCCAGGAGGATTTCGGCCCGAAACTTTTATTTCCAGAAGAATTTCGGCCTATTTCCAGAGGATTTCGGCCCGAAACGTTGCCTATTTCCAGAAGGATTTCGGCCCGAAACGTTGCCTATTCCAGAAGGATTTCGGCCCGAAACGTTGCCTATTTCCAGAAGGATTTCGGCCCGAAACGTATTTTCGGCCCGAAACGTTGCCTATTTCGAAGGATTTCGGCCCGAAACGTTGCTATTTCCAGAAGGATTTCGGCCCGAAACGGTGCCTTTTCCAGGTCGGCCCGAAACGTTGCCTATTTCCAGTTTCGGCCCGAAACGTTGCCTTTTCCAGAAGGATTTCGGCCCGAAACGTTGCCTATTTCCAGAAGGATTTCGGCCCGAAACTTGCCTATTTCCAGAAGGATTTCGGCCCGAAACGTTGCCTATTTCCTTCGCTCCGAAACGTTGCCTATTTCCAGGAGGGTTTCGGCCCGAAACTTTGCCTATTTCCAGAAGGATTTCGGCCCGAAACGTTGCCTATTTCCAGGAGGATTTCGGCCCGAAACGTTGCCTATTTCCTTCGCTCCATAGATGCTGCTGCACCATAACTCAGCGGGTCAGGCAGCATCTGTGGAGAACATGGATAGGTGACGTTTCACACAGTGCTGGAGTAACTCAATGGACAACAGGTGCAGGAGTAGAGGCCATTCGGCCCCTTCGAGCCAGCACCGCCATTCAACGTGATCATGGCTGATCGTCCCCAATCAATAACCCGTGCCTGCCTTCTCCCCATATCCCTTGACTCCACTAGCCCCTAGAGCTCTATCTAACTCTCTCTTAAATCCATCCCGTGACTTGGCCTCCACTGCCCTCTGTGGCAGGGAATTCCACAAATTCACAACTCTCTGGGTGAAAAAGTTTTTTCTCACCTCAGTCTTAAATGGCCTCCCCTTTATTCTTAGACTGTGTGTGTGTGTGTGGCCCCTGGTTCTGGAGTCGCCCAACATTGGGAACATTTTTCCTGCCTCTAGTGTGTCCAGTCCTTTTATAATTTTGCACGTTTCTCTAAGAGTTCCCTTCCCCTCATCCTTCTAAACTCCAGTGAATACAAGCCTAGTCTTTTCAATCTTTCCTCATATGACAGTCCCGCCATCCCAGGGATCAATCTGGTGAACCTACGCTGCACTGCCTCAATCACAAGGATGTCCTTCCTCCAAATTAGGGGACCAAAACTGTACACAATACTCCAGGCGTGGTCTCACTAGGGCCCTGTACAACTGCAGAAGGACCTCCTTGCTCCCATACGCCCGTCCCGCTGAGTTACTCCAGCATTCTGTGTCCATATTCGAAGGGGGGGGGGGGTTGGTTTGTGTGTGGTGGTCTGGACTGTGTCCACATGTTGTTGACTCTGCGCCCGTCTGCAGGGCAAGTGGTTTTGGCGTTTACGGGATGAGCAGGTGCTCGAAAACTACCCCATGCCGATCGGACACTTCTGGGTGGGACTGCCCAATAACATCGACACGGCATACGAGAGGAAAGATGGCAAGTTCGTCTTCTTCAAAGGTGAGGAGGAGAGGGGACAAACAGGGCAATAATCGACAATAGGTGCAGGAGTAGAGGCCATTCGGCCCTTCGAGCCATTCAGTGTGATCTTAAGGGTTTGGACAGGCTAGATGCAGGAAGATTGTTCCTGATGTTGGGGAAGTCCAGGACAAGGGGTCACAGCTTAAGGATAAGGGTGAAATCCTTTAAAACCGAGATGAGAAGAACTTTTTTCACACAGAGAGTGGTGAATCTGTGGAATTCTCGGCCACAGAAGGTAGTTGAGGCCAGTTCATTGGCAATATTTAAGAGGGAGTTAGATGTGGCTAAAGTGATCAGGGGGTATGGAGAGAAGGCAGATACACGATACTGAGTTGATGATCAGCCATGATCATATTGAATGGCGGTGCAGGCTCGAAGGGCCGAATGGCCTACTCCTGCACCTAATTTCTATGTTTCTATCATGGCTAATCATCCCCAATCAGTACCCCGTTCCTGCCTTCTCCCCATATCACCTGACTACGCTATCTTTAAGAGCCCTCTCTCTTGAAAGCATCCAGAGAACTGGCCTCCACCGCCCTCTGAGGCAGAGAATTCCACAGACTCACAACTCTCTGTGAGAAAAAGTGTTTCCTCGTCTCTGTTAGAAACATAAACATAGAAATTAGGTGCAGGTGTAGGCCCTTCGGCCCTTCGAGCCTGCACCGCCATTCAATATGATCATGGCTGATCATCCAACTCAGTATCCCGTACCTGCCTTCTCTCCATACCCCCTGATCCCCTTAGCCACAAGGGCCACATCTAACTCCCTCTTAAATATAGCCAACGAACTGTGGCCTCAACTACCCTCTGCGGCAGAGAGTTCCAGAGATTCACCACTCTCTGTGTAAAAATCCCCAATCAGTACCCTGTTCTAAATGGCTTACCCCCCCCCCCAACATCGGGACCATGTTTCCTGCCTCCAGCGTGTCCAAACCCTTAACAATCTTGTATGTTTCAATAAGATTCCCTCTCATCCTTCTAAACTCCAGAGTGTACAAGCCCACAGCCGCTCCATTCTCTCAGCATATGACAGTCCCGCCATCCCGGGAATTAACCTGATGAACCTACGCTGGGCTCCCTCAATAGCAAGAATGTCCTTCCTCAAATTAGGGGACCAAAACTGCACACAATACCCCAGGTGTGGTCTCACTAGGGCCCCGTACAACTGCAGAAGGACTCCTATACTCAATTCCTCTTGTTATAAAGGCCAACATGCCATTCGCTTTCTTCACTGCCTGCTGTACCTGCATGCTTACTTTCATAGACTGATGTACAAGGACCCCCAGATCCCGTTGTACTTCCCCTTTTCCCAACTTGACGCCATTTAGATAATAATCTGCCTTCCTGTTTTTTGCTACCAAAGTGGATAACCTCACATTTATCCGCATTAAACTGCATCTGCCATGCAACTGCCCAGCTCCCCCAACCTGTCCAAGCCACCCTGCATTCTCATAGCATCCTCCTCACAGTTCACACTGCCACCCAGCTTTGTGTCATCTGCAAATTTGCTAATGTTACTTTGAATCCCTTCATCCAAATCATTGATGCCCCATTCTCTCAGCATGTGACAGTCCCGCCGTGTTGGGAATTCACCTGGTGAACCTACGCTGGGCTCCCTCAATAGCAAGAATGTCCTTCCTCGAGTTTGGAGACCAAGAAGGGAGAGAGAGACATAGAAACATAGAAATTAGGTGCAGGAGTAGGCCATTCGGCCCTTCGAGCCTGCACCATTCGCCATTCAATATGATCATGGCTGATCATCCAACTCATTATCCCGTACCTGCCTTCTCTCCATACCCTCTGATCCCCTTAGCCACAAGGGCCACATCTAACTCCCTCTTAAATATAGCCAATGAACTGGCCTCGACTACCCTCTGTGGCAGAGAGTTCCAGAGATTCACCACTCTCTGTGTGAAAAATGTTCTTCTCATCTCAGTTTTAAAGGATTTCCCCTTATCCTTAAGCTGTGACCCCTTGTCCTGGACTTCCCCAACATCGGGAACAATCTTCCTGCATCTAGCCTGTCCAACCCTTAATAATTTTGTAAGTTTCTATAAGATCCCCCCTCAATCTTCTAAATTCTAGAGAGTATAAAACCAAGTCTATCCAGTCTTTCTTCATAAGACAGTCCTGACATCCCAGGAATCAGTCTGGTGAACCGTTCTCTGCACTCCCTCTATGGCAAATAATGTCCTTCCTCAGATTTGGAGACCAAAACTGTACGCAATACTCCAGGTGTGGTCTCACCAAGACCCTGTACAACTGCAGTAGAACCTATAGTAGAACTGCAGTAGACCCTGTACAACTGCAGTAGAAGGAAGGGGGGTGGGGTGGGGGGAGGAATGAGGGTGGGGTGGGGTGGGGGGGTGGGGATGTTCCTGCCCCAGAGAGGGGTGTGTGTGTGTGACCCTGTGTGCGTCCCTGTCCCTGTCCCCAGGGAACCAGTACTGGGTGTTCCACGAGGCCACGCTACAGCCGGGCTTCCCCAAGAGGCTGCAGGAGTTGGGGAACCGAGTGCCTCGTGACCGGATCGACGCCGCGCTCTGGGTGAGGCCTCAGCGGCAAGACGTACTTCTTCCGCGGCGACAAGTGAGTCGGGGGGGGGGGGGTATCCAGGAGGGGGTGGGGGGGCTCTGGGTCCCTCGTCTTCAACCCTCCCCCCCCCCCTCCCCAGCTTTGTACCAAACAATGGACACGCACGGCGGCCATTTTTGAATCCAAGATGGCGGCAGCGTCATCATCCGGGGGGGGGGTCGGGTTTTTTCTATTTTCTATCGCCCATTCAATATGGCGGCTACTCACCCCCCCCCCCCCCCCCCCCCCCCCCCCCTCCATTCTTGTGAGGCGGGGTATTGTTGTCACTGGATCCAAGATCCACTGGATCTCTGGCCACTGGATCCAAGATGGCGGCTTCCATGGGAGGGGGGGGTCCTCTGTTGCCAGGGAAACGCCCGGCTCATTATTCAAGATGGCGGGGTCCCTGGGTTCTGTGGTGCCGCGGTAACAAGCGGAACCCCGGATCCAAGATGGCGGGTTCGCTCTTCCCCCCCCAGCCCCTCCCCCACACTCTGGATTGGGGGCTTTCTGTTGCTGGGGGAAGGGTCCGGGGGCCCCCACTGGACCCAAGATGGCAGCGCCCATGGGTGCTGTGTTGTCGGGGTAACGAGAGGGCCAAGATCCAAGATGGCGGTGTCCATGGGCCTGTCTCTGTTGCCAGGGTAACGTCTGGACTTTGGCCCAAGATGGCGTCGTGGGGATGGGAACCGTTGGGTCTCTCTCTCCTCCCCCTCTGATCTCCCCTCCCCCTCTCCCTCTCTCCCTCTCCCTCTCTCTCCCTCCCCCTCCCTCCCTCTCTCTCCCTCCCTCCTCCTCTCTCCCTCTCTCTCTCCCCCTCTCTCTCTCTCTCCCCCCCCCCCTCCCTCTCCTCCCCCCCTCCCTCTCCCTCCCCCCCCCCCCCCCCCCCCCCCCCTCTCCCCCCCCCCCTCTCCCCCCCCCCCCCCCCCTATCCCCCCTCCCCCCCCCCCCCCCCCTCCCCCCCTCCCCCCCCCCCCCCCCCCTCCCCCTCCCCCCCCCCCCCCCCCCCCCCCCCCTCTCTCTACTACCGTTACAACGAGGACACTAAGTCTGTGGACGCTGATTACCCGAAGCCCATCAACGTTTGGCAGGGCATTCCCAACTCTCCCAAAGCCGCCTTCGTCTCTGCTGATGAAGGTGGGTAGATCGATGCTCCGTGGTCTCTCGTTCCCCACCCAGCTCCCGGTCAATGCTCCTCCTCTCCTGCCCTGGCGACCTGCGGAGGGGAGCTTCACCCCCCCTGCCTGAGCCTGTCCCCGCAAACTCCACATAGACAGCACCCCTCAGTCGGGATCGAACCCGGGTCTCTGGCGCTGTGAGGCAGCAACTCTAGGCTGTGCCACCCTGGGCTGGTATCGCCTCTTAACTAAACTAAACTCACGGGCAGCGGGTAGAACTGCTGCCTCACAGCGCCCGAGACCCAGATTTGATCCTGACTACTGGTGCTGTCTGTACGGAGTTTGCACGCTCTCCCCGTGACCTGCGTGGGTTTTCTCCGGGTGCTCCGGTTTCCTCCCACACTCCAAAGGCGTGCGGGCTACTGGGTTAATTGGCTTCTGTAAAATCCTACATGTGTGTGTGCGAGTGTGCTAGTTAGTTAGTTAGTTAGTTAGTTAGTTAGTTAGTTAGTTAGTTAGTTAGTGTTGCCGGCCCTGTCCCACTGTACCAGTTCACCCAAGACCTCTCCCGAATCAAACTCGCGGTAAGCGCGTAGAATGTACGTAGCGGGCAACGTCGGAGCTCGGGGACGTCTCTTAGCGGCTCGTAACCCTAACGGCAGGAACTCAGGGAAAGGGGGTGAGCTCGGGAAGACTTGCAAAGATTTACCGTAAATCTCCCAGTTCGAATCGGAGGAGACTCGGGAGAACTCTTGAATTAACTCGTACAGTGGGACAGCCCCAACAGTGTGCGGGGATCGCTGGTCGGCGTGGACTCGGTGGGCCCGAAGCGCCTGTTTGCGCGCTGGATCTCCAAACTGAAGTCTGAAGGAGGATCCTCGACCCGTAAACGTTACCCGATCCTTCTCTCCAGGGGCGCTGCCTGTCCCGCTGAGTTACTCCAGCATTTTGTGTCTGTCTAAACCTAACTAAATACTGGAAGGAACTGCAGATGCTGATTTAAATCGACGCTTAACGCAAAATGCTGGAGTAACTCAGCGGGACGGGCAGCGTCTCTGCAGAGAAGGAATGGGTGACGTTTCGGGTCGAGACCCTTCTTTAGACTGAGTGTCGGGGGGTTTGAAAGGGAAACAAGATATATAGACAGTGATGTAGAACAAATTAATGAATGATGTGCAAAAACGGTGATAAAATAAATAATCTATTGGTGGCCGTTTGCTAGGTGAGAACGAGAAGCTGGTGTGACTTGGGTGGGGGTGGGATGGAGAGAGAGAGGGAATGCAGGGGTCCCCTGAAGACGATAGGTGCAGGAGTAGGCCTTCGAGCCAGCACCGCCATTCAGTGTGGCCCTTGTGGCCAAAGGGATCAGGGGGTATGGAGAGATGGCAGGTACGGGATACTGAGTTGGATGATCATATCGAATGGCGGTGGAGGGCCGAATGGCCTCCTCCTGCACCAATTTTCTATGTTTGTGTGTTTCTAAAGTGAGTTTGTCTCTGGCTGACCTGTGACCTGTGACCTTTGCCCTCTGACCCCCTGCCCCTACAGCCTACACCTACTTTGTGAAGGGCAACCACTACTGGAAGTTCAACAACCAGCTGTTGCGTCTGGAGCCGGGATTCCCCAAGTCTCTGGTGCGGGATTGGTTTGGCTGCCGGAAACACCCGGAGCTGGACCCGGACCGTGAGGTTGTGGTGGTGGTGGAGGAGTCCGAGGTGACGGTCAGTGCGGCCGCCATCATCGTCCCGGTCTTGCTGCTCCTGGCTGTGCTGGGACTGGCCGCCACCCTGGTACTCTTCAAACGCCACGGCACACCCAAGAGACTACTGTACTGCCACCGCTCCCTGCTCGACAAGGTGTGAGGAGGGGGGGGGCTGGTCCTGTCCCCAAATACCCTTCCCCCCCCCCATCCCCCCCCCCCCCCCCCCCCCCCCCCCTCTCGACAAGGTGTGAGAGGCTGGAAATGTCCCCAAATCTCCACCCCACCCCCCCCTCCCTCTCAAACCCACCGCTCCCTGTCCGAGTGATGTGTGAGTCGTCCCATTCCCAACCCGAACCAGGAGAGACCCCCGTCCCCTCCCCCCCCCCCGTCCCCGAATAACACAGTCCTGTCCCAACTCCCAAAATGGAGTTGCTCCCCAACTTGACCCCACCCAACCCAACCCAGCCCAACCCAACCCAACCCAACCCACCCGAGCCCAGCTAAACCCAGCCCAGCGCAACCCAACCCAGACTAGCCCAACGCAGCCCAACCCAACCCAACGCCAGCCCAACCCAGCCCAACCCAACCCAACCCAACCCAACCAGCCCAACCCAACCCAAACCCAACCCAACCACCCAACCCAACCAGGCCCAACCCAACCCAACCAAACGCAGCCCAACCCAACCCAACCCAACGCAGCCCAACCCAACCCAACGCAACGCAGCCCAAACCCAACCCAACCCAACCCAGCCCAACCCAACCCACGCAGCCCAACCCAACGCAGCCCAACCCAGCCCAACCCAACCCACCCAACCCACCCAGCCCAGCCCAGCCCAACGCAGCCCAACCCAACCCAACCCAACCCAGCCCAACCAAACCCGGCCCAGCCCAACCCAACGCAGCCCAGCCCAACCCAACCAACGTAGCCCAACCCACCCCAACCAACCCAACCCAACGCAGCCCAACCCAACGCAGCCCCACATCCAACCCAAAACTCTCTGACCCTCCCCGTCTTAGGGAGGCCCACTACGACCCTATCGACATCCCCCCCCCCTCTTCCCACGTACCCCCAGTTGCCTGACCCCTGGGGGTCGCCCCTGACCCACGACCCCCAACTGACCCGACCCCTGAAACCCCCCTTCTCCCCCCACCTGAGAGAAAACCAAGATGGCGGCTCTCTTAAAGGTACAGGCCATGCAATGCTCCGATCTATGTTTTATATTTTATATTAAGTGTCGTGTCTTATTTAAAGTGTCTCGTCGCCAGGGGACAGACACAACCCAAGGGAACTAGAATTTTGGGGATGGAGGGGGTGGGGAAAAGAACACGTTACACAAGGAGGCTTAAGGGGTCGGAAAGGGAAGCCAGACAGATCAGGACACAGCGAAGTTCAGCGCACGCACACAGACCCAATGAAAGTAGAAACACAACACCATACAACACAAACAAACAACAACACACAAAAAAAACAACGAAAACATCAAACACACACGCCACCACACAACGCACACCGCACACACACACAAACGCCAAAACCACCACGACCCAAACACACAACACAACAAAAAGAC
>NW_026576035.1:2500-14981 GCF_028641065.1 Leucoraja erinaceus | reverse complement strand
TGTCTGTGTCTGTGTGTGTGTGTGTGTGTCTGTGTGTGTGTGTGTGTGTGTGTGGTGTGGTGTGTGTGTCTGTGTGTGTGTGTGTGTGTGTGTGTGTGTGGTCTGTGTGGTGTGTGTGTGTGTGTGTGTGTGTGTGTGTGTGTGTGTGTGTGTGTGTGTGTGTGTGTGTGTGGTGTGTGTTGTGTGTGTGTGTGTGTGTGTGTGTGTGTGTGTGTGTGTGTGTGTGTGTGTGTGTGTGTGTGTGTGTGTGTGTGTGTGTGTGTGGTGTGTGTGTGTGTGTGTGTGTGTGTGTGTGTGTGTGTGTGTGTGTGTGTGTGTGTGTGTGTGTGTGTGTGTGTGTGTGTGTGTGTGTGTGTGTGTGTGTGTGTGTGTGTGTGTGTGTGTGTGTGTGTGTGTGTGTGTGTGTGTGTGTGTGTGTGTGTGTGTGTGTGTGTGTGTGTGTGTGTGTGTGTGTGTGTGTGTGTGTGTGTGTGTGTGTGTGTGTGTGTGTGTGTGTGTGTGTGTGTGTGTGTGTGTGTGTGTGTGTGTGTGTGTGTGTGTGTGTGTGTGTGTGTGTGTGTGTGTGTGTGTGTGTGTGTGTGTGTGTGTGTGTGTGTGTGTGTGTGTGTGTGTGTGTGTGTGTGTGTGTGTGTGTGTGTGTGTGTGTGTGTGTGTGTGTGTGTGTGTGTGTGTGTGTGTGTGTGTGTGTGTGTGTGTGTGTGTGTGTGTGTGTGTGTGTGTGTGTGTGTGTGTGTGTGTGTGTGTGTGTGTGTGTGTGTGTGTGTGTGTGTGTGTGTGTGTGTGTGTGTGTGTGTGTGTGTGTGTGGTGTGTGTGTGTGTGTGTGTGTGTGTGTGTGTGTGTGTGTGTGTGTGTGTGTGTGTGTGTGTGTGTGTGTGTGTGTGTGTGTGTGTGTGTGTGTGTGTGTGTGTGTGTGTGTGTGTGTGTGTGTGTGTGTGTGTGTGTGTGTGTGTGTGTGTGTGTGTGTGTGTGTGTGTGTGTGTGTGTGTGTGTGTGTGTGTGTGTGTGTGTGTGTGTGTGTGTGTGTGTGTGTGTGTGTGTGTGTGTGTGTGTGTGTGTGTGTGTGTGTGTGTGTGTGTGTGTGTGTGTGTGTGTGTGTGTGTGTGTGTGTGTGTGTGTGTGTGTGTGTGTGTGTGTGTGTGTGTGTGTGTGTGTGTGTGTGTGTGTGTGTGTGTGTGTGTGTGTGTGTGTGTGTGTGTGTGTGTGTGTGTGTGTGTGTGTGTGTGTGTGTGTGTGTGTGTGTGTGTGTGTGTGTGTGTGTGTGTGTGTGTGTGTGTGTGTGTGTGTGTGTGTGTGTGTGTGTGTGTGTGTGTGTGTGTGTGTGTGTGTGTGTGTGTGTGTGTGTGTGTGTGTGTGTGTGTGTGTGTGTGTGTGTGTGTGTGTGTGTGTGTGTGTGTGTGTGTGTGTGTGTGTGTGTGTGTGTGTGTGTGTGTGTGTGTGTGTGTGTGTGTGTGTGTGTGTGTGTGTGTGTGTGTGTGTGTGTGTGTGTGTGTGTGTGTGTGTGTGTGTGTGTGTGTGTGTGTGTGTGTGTGTGTGTGTGTGTGTGTGTGTGTGTGTGTGTGTGTGTGTGTGTGTGTGTGTGTGTGTGTGTGTGTGTGTGTGTGTGTGTGTGTGTGTGTGTGTGTGTGTGTGTGTGTGTGTGTGTGTGTGTGTGTGTGTGTGTGTGTGTGTGTGTGTGTGTGTGTGTGTGTGTGTGTGTGTGTGTGTGTGTGTGTGTGTGTGTGTGTGTGTGTGTGTGTGTGTGTGTGTGTGTGTGTGTGTGTGTGTGTGTGTGTGTGTGTGTGTGTGTGTGTGTGTGTGTGTGTGTGTGTGTGTGTGTGTGTGTGTGTGTGTGTGTGTGTGTGTGTGTGTGTGTGTGTGTGTGTGTGTGTGTGTGTGTGTGTGTGTGTGTGTGTGTGTGTGTGTGTGTGTGTGTGTGTGTGTGTGTGTGTGTGTGTGTGTGTGTGTGTGTGTGTGTGTGTGTGTGTGTGTGTGTGTGTGTGTGTGTGTGTGTGTGTGTGTGTGTGTGTGTGTGTGTGTGTGTGTGTGTGTGTGTGTGTGTGTGTGTGTGTGTGTGTGTGTGTGTGTGTGTGTGTGTGTGTGTGTGTGTGTGTGTGTGTGTGTGTGTGTGTGTGTGTGTGTGTGTGTGTGTGTGTGTGTGTGTGTGTGTGTGTGTGTGTGTGTGTGTGTGTGTGTGTGTGTGTGTGTGTGTGTGTGTGTGTGTGTGTGTGTGTGTGTGTGTGTGTGTGTGTGTGTGTGTGTGTGTGTGTGTGTGTGTGTGTGTGTGTGTGTGTGTGTGTGTGTGTGTGTGTGTGGTGTGTGTGTGTGTGTGTGTGTGTGTGTGTGTGTGTGTGTGTGTGTGTGTGTGTGTGTGTGTGTGTGTGTGTGTGTGTGTGTGTGTGTGTGTGTGTGTGTGTGTGTGTGTGTGTGTGTGTGTGTGTGTGTGTGTGTGTGTGTGTGTGTGTGTGTGTGTGTGTGTGTGTGTGTGTGTGTGTGTGTGTGTGTGTGTGTGTGTGTGTGTGTGTGTGTGTGTGTGTGTGTGTGTGTGTGTGTGTGTGTGTGTGTGTGTGTGTGTGTGTGTGTGTGTGTGTGTGTGTGTGTGTGTGTGTGTGTGTGTGTGTGTGTGTGTGTGTGTGTGTGTGTGTGTGTGTGTGTGTGTGTGTGTGTGTGTGTGTGTGTGTGTGTGTGTGTGTGTGTGTGTGTGTGTGTGTGTGTGTGTGTGTGTGTGTGTGTGTGTGTGTGTGTGTGTGTGTGTGTGTGTGTGTGTGTGTGTGTGTGTGTGTGTGTGTGTGTGTGTGTGTGTGTGTGTGTGTGTGTGTGTGTGTGTGTGTGTGTGTGTGTGTGTGTGTGTGTGTGTGTGTGTGTGTGTGTGTGTGTGTGTGTGTGTGTGTGTGTGTGTGTGTGTGTGTGTGTGTGTGTGTGTGTGTGTGTGTGTGTGTGTGTGTGTGTGTGTGTGTGTGTGTGTGTGTGTGTGTGTGTGTGTGTGTGTGTGTGTGTGTGTGTGTGTGTGTGTGTGTGTGTGTGTGTGTGTGTGTGTGTGTGTGTGTGTGTGTGTGTGTGTGTGTGTGTGTGTGTGTGTGTGTGTGTGTGTGTGTGTGTGTGTGTGTGTGTGTGTGTGTGTGTGTGTGTGTGTGTGTGTGTGTGTGTGTGTGTGTGTGTGTGTGTGTGTGTGTGTGTGTGTGTGTGTGTGTGTGTGTGTGTGTGTGTGTGTGTGTGTGTGTGTGTGTGTGTGTGTGTGTGTGTGTGTGTGTGTGTGTGTGTGTGTGTGTGTGTGTGTGTGTGTGTGTGTGTGTGTGTGTGTGTGTGTGTGTGTGTGTGTGTGTGTGTGTGTGTGTGTGTGTGTGTGTGTGTGTGTGTGTGTGTGTGTGTGTGTGTGTGTGTGTGTGTGTGTGTGTGTGTGTGTGTGTGTGTGTGTGTGTGTGTGTGTGTGTGTGTGTGTGTGTGTGTGTGTGTGTGTGTGTGTGTGTGTGTGTGTGTGTGTGTGTGTGTGTGTGTGTGTGTGTGTGTGTGTGTGTGTGTGTGTGTGTGTGTGTGTGTGTGTGTGTGTGTGTGTGTGTGTGTGTGTGTGTGTGTGTGTGTGTGTGTGTGTGTGTGTGTGTGTGTGTGTGTGTGTGTGTGTGTGTGTGTGTGTGTGTGTGTGTGTGTGTGTGTGTGTGTGTGTGTGTGTGTGTGTGTGTGTGTGTGTGTGTGTGTGTGTGTGTGTGTGTGTGTGTGTGTGTGTGTGTGTGTGTGTGTGTGTGTGTGTGTGTGTGTGTGTGTGTGTGTGTGTGTGTGTGTGTGTGTGTGTGTGTGTGTGTGTGTGTGTGTGTGTGTGTGTGTGTGTGTGTGTGTGTGTGTGTGTGTGTGTGTGTGTGTGTGTGTGTGTGTGTGTGTGTGTGTGTGTGTGTGTGTGTGTGTGTGTGTGTGTGTGTGTGTGTGTGTGTGTGTGTGTGTGTGTGTGTGTGTGTGTGTGTGTGTGTGTGTGTGTGTGTGTGTGTGTGTGTGTGTGTGTGTGTGTGTGTGTGTGTGTGTGTGTGTGTGTGTGTGTGTGTGTGTGTGTGTGTGTGTGTGTGTGTGTGTGTGTGTGTGTGTGTGTGTGTGTGTGTGTGTGTGTGTGTGTGTGTGTGTGTGTGTGTGTGTGTGTGTGTGTGTGTGTGTGTGTGTGTGTGTGTGTGTGTGTGTGTGTGTGTGTGTGTGTGTGTGTGTGTGTGTGTGTGTGTGTGTGTGTGTGTGTGTGTGTGTGTGTGTGTGTGTGTGTGTGTGTGTGTGTGTGTGTGTGTGTGTGTGTGTGTGTGTGTGTGTGTGTGTGTGTGTGTGTGTGTGTGTGTGTGTGTGTGTGTGTGTGTGTGTGTGTGTGTGTGTGTGTGTGTGTGTGTGTGTGTGTGTGTGTGTGTGTGTGTGTGTGTGTGTGTGTGTGTGTGTGTGGGTGTGTGTGTGTGTGTGTGTGTGTGTGTGTGTGTGTGTGTGTGTGTGTGTGTGTGTGTGTGTGTGTGTGTGTGTGTGTGTGTGTGTGTGTGTGTGTGTGTGTGTGTGTGTGTGTGTGTGTGTGTGTGTGTGTGTGTGTGTGTGTGTGTGTGTGTGTGTGTGTGTGTGTGTGTGTGTGTGTGTGTGTGTGTGTGTGTGTGTGTGTGTGTGTGTGTGTGTGTGTGTGTGTGTGTGTGTGTGTGTGTGTGTGTGTGTGTGTGTGTGTGTGTGTGTGTGTGTGTGTGTGTGTGTGTGTGTGTGTGTGTGTGTGTGTGTGTGTGTGTGTGTGTGTGTGTGTGTGTGTGTGTGTGTGTGTGTGTGTGTGTGTGTGTGTGTGTGTGTGTGTGTGTGTGTGTGTGTGTGTGTGTGTGTGTGTGTGTGTGTGTGTGTGTGTGTGTGTGTGTGTGTGTGTGTGTGTGTGTGTGTGTGTGTGTGTGTGTGTGTGTGTGTGTGTGTGTGTGTGTGTGTGTGTGTGTGTGTGTGTGTGTGTGTGTGTGTGTGTGTGTGTGTGTGTGTGTGTGTGTGTGTGTGTGTGTGTGTGTGTGTGTGTGTGTGTGTGTGTGTGTGTGTGTGTGTGTGTGTGTGTGTGTGTGTGTGTGTGTGTGTGTGTGTGTGTGTGTGTGTGTGTGTGTGTGTGTGTGTGTGTGTGTGTGTGTGTGTGTGTGTGTGTGTGTGTGTGTGTGTGTGTGTGTGTGTGTGTGTGTGTGTGTGTGTGTGTGTGTGTGTGTGTGTGTGTGTGTGTGTGTGTGTGTGTGTGTGTGTGTGTGTGTGTGTGTGTGTGTGTGTGTGTGTGTGTGTGTGTGTGTGTGTGTGTGTGTGTGTGTGTGTGTGTGTGTGTGTGTGTGTGTGTGTGTGTGTGTGTGTGTGTGTGTGTGTGTGTGTGTGTGTGTGTGTGTGTGTGTGTGTGTGTGTGTGTGTGTGTGTGTGTGTGTGTGTGTGTGTGTGTGTGTGTGTGTGTGTGTGTGTGTGTGTGTGTGTGTGTGTGTGTGTGTGTGTGTGTGTGTGTGTGTGTGTGTGTGTGTGTGTGTGTGTGTGTGTGTGTGTGTGTGTGTGTGTGTGTGTGTGTGTGTGTGTGTGTGTGTGTGTGTGTGTGTGTGTGTGTGTGTGTGTGTGTGTGTGTGTGTGTGTGTGTGTGTGTGTGTGTGTGTGTGTGTGTGTGTGTGTGTGTGTGTGTGTGTGTGTGTGTGTGTGTGTGTGTGTGTGTGTGTGTGTGTGTGTGTGTGTGTGTGTGTGTGTGTGTGTGTGTGTGTGTGTGTGTGTGTGTGTGTGTGTGTGTGTGTGTGTGTGTGTGTGTGTGTGTGTGTGTGTGTGTGTGTGTGTGTGTGTGTGTGTGTGTGTGTGTGTGTGTGTGTGTGTGTGTGTGTGTGTGTGTGTGTGTGTGTGTGTGTGTGTGTGTGTGTGTGTGTGTGTGTGTGTGTGTGTGTGTGTGTGTGTGTGTGTGTGTGTGTGTGTGTGTGTGTGTGTGTGTGTGTGTGTGTGTGTGTGTGTGTGTGTGTGTGTGTGTGTGTGTGTGTGTGTGTGTGTGTGTGTGTGTGTGTGTGTGTGTGTGTGTGTGTGTGTGTGTGTGTGTGTGTGTGTGTGGTGTGTGTGTGTGTGTGTTGTGTGTGTGTGTGTGTGTGTGTGTGTGTGTGTGTGTGTGTGTGTGTGTGTGTGTGTGTGTGTGTGTGTGTGTGTGTGTGTGTGTGTGTGTGTGTGTGTGTGTGTGTGTGTGTGTGTGTGTGTGTGTGTGTGTGTGTGTGTGTGTGTGTGTGTGTGTGTGTGTGTGTGTGTGTGTGTGTGTGTGTGTGTGTGTGTGTGTGTGTGTGTGTGTGTGTGTGTGTGTGTGTGTGTGTGTGTGTGTGTGTGTGTGTGTGTGTGTGTGTGTGTGTGTGTGTGTGTGTGTGTGTGTGTGTGTGTGTGTGTGTGTGTGTGTGTGTGTGTGTGTGTGTGTGTGTGTGTGTGTGTGTGTGTGTGTGTGTGTGTGTGTGTGTGTGTGTGTGTGTGTGTGTGTGTGTGTGTGTGTGTGTGTGTGTGTGTGTGTGTGTGTGTGTGTGTGTGTGTGTGTGTGTGTGTGTGTGTGTGTGTGTGTGTGTGTGTGTGTGTGTGTGTGTGTGTGTGTGTGTGTGTGTGTGTGTGTGTGTGTGTGTGTGTGTGTGTGTGTGTGTGTGTGTGTGTGTGTGTGTGTGTGTGTGTGTGTGTGTGTGTGTGTGTGTGTGTGTGTGTGTGTGTGTGTGTGTGTGTGTGTGTGTGTGTGTGTGTGTGTGTGTGTGTGTGTGTGTGTGTGTGTGTGTGTGTGTGTGTGTGTGTGTGTGTGTGTGTGTGTGTGTGTGTGTGTGTGTGTGTGTGTGTGTGTGTGTGTGTGTGTGTGTGTGTGTGTGTGTGTGTGTGTGTGTGTGTGTGTGTGTGTGTGTGTGTGTGTGTGTGTGTGTGTGTGTGTGTGTGTGTGTGTGTGTGTGTGTGTGTGTGTGTGTGTGTGTGTGTGTGTGTGTGTGTGTGTGTGTGTGTGTGTGTGTGTGTGTGTGTGTGTGTGTGTGTGTGTGTGTGTGTGTGTGTGTGTGTGTGTGTGTGTGTGTGTGTGTGTGTGGTGTGTGTGTGTGTGTGTGTGTGTGTGTGTGTGTGTGTGTGTGTGTGTGTGTGTGTGTGTGTGTGTGTGTGTGTGTGTGTGTGTGTGTGTGTGTGTGTGTGTGTGTGTGTGTGTGTGTGTGTGTGTGTGTGTGTGTGTGTGTGTGTGTGTGTGTGTGTGTGTGTGTGTGTGTGTGTGTGTGTGTGTGTGTGTGTGTGTGTGTGTGTGTGTGTGTGTGTGTGTGTGTGTGTGTGTGTGTGTGTGTGTGTGTGTGTGTGTGTGTGTGTGTGTGTGTGTGTGTGTGTGTGTGTGTGTGTGTGTGTGTGTGTGTGTGTGTGTGTGTGTGTGTGTGTGTGTGTGTGTGTGTGTGTGTGTGTGTGTGTGTGTGTGTGTGTGTGTGTGTGTGTGTGTGTGTGTGTGTGTGTGTGTGTGTGTGTGTGTGTGTGTGTGTGTGTGTGTGTGTGTGTGTGTGTGTGTGTGTGTGTGTGTGTGTGTGTGTGTGTGTGTGTGTGTGTGTGTGTGTGTGTGTGTGTGTGTGTGGTGTGTGTGTGTGTGTGTGTGTGTGTGTGTGTGTGTGTGTGTGTGTGTGTGTGTGTGTGTGTGTGTGTGTGTGTGTGTGTGTGTGTGTGTGTGTGTGTGTGTGTGTGTGTGTGTGTGTGTGTGTGTGTGTGTGTGTGTGTGTGTGTGTGTGTGTGTGTGTGTGTGTGTGTGTGTGTGTGTGTGTGTGTGTGTGTGTGTGTGTGTGTGTGTGTGTGTGTGTGTGTGTGTGTGTGTGTGTGTGTGTGTGTGTGTGTGTGTGTGTGTGTGTGTGTGTGTGTGTGTGTGTGTGTGTGTGTGTGTGTGTGTGTGTGTGTGTGTGTGTGTGTGTGTGTGTGTGTGTGTGTGTGTGTGTGTGTGTGTGTGTGTGTGTGTGTGTGTGTGTGTGTGTGTGTGTGTGTGTGTGTGTGTGTGTGTGTGTGTGTGTGTGTGTGTGTGTGTGTGTGTGTGTGTGTGTGTGTGTGTGTGTGTGTGTGTGTGTGTGTGTGTGTGTGTGTGTGTGTGTGTGTGTGTGTGTGGGTGTGTGTGTGTGTGTGTGTGTGTGTGTGTGTGTGTGTGTGTGTGTGTGTGTGTGTGTGTGTGTGTGTGTGTGTGTGTGTGTGTGTGTGTGTGTGTGTGTGTGTGTGTGTGTGTGTGTGTGTGTGTGTGTGTGTGTGTGTGTGTGTGTGTGTGTGTGTGTGTGTGTGTGTGTGTGTGTGTGTGTGTGTGTGTGTGTGTGTGTGTGTGTGTGTGTGTGTGTGTGTGTGTGTGTGTGTGTGTGTGTGTGTGTGTGTGTGTGTGTGTGTGTGTGTGTGTGTGTGTGTGTGTGTGTGTGTGTGTGTGTGTGTGTGTGTGTGTGTGTGTGTGTGTGTGTGTGTGTGTGTGTGTGTGTGTGTGTGTGTGTGTGTGTGTGTGTGTGTGTGTGTGTGTGTGTGTGTGTGTGTGTGTGTGTGTGTGTGTGTGTGTGTGTGTGTGTGTGTGTGTGTGTGTGTGTGTGTGTGTGTGTGTGTGTGTGTGTGTGTGTGTGTGTGTGTGTGTGTGTGTGTGTGTGTGTGTGTGTGTGTGTGTGTGTGTGTGTGTGTGTGTGTGTGTGTGTGTGTGTGTGTGTGTGTGTGTGTGTGTGTGTGTGTGTGTGTGTGTGTGTGTGTGTGTGTGTGTGTGTGTGTGTGTGTGTGTGTGTGTGTGTGTGTGTGTGTGTGTGTGTGTGTGTGTGTGTGTGTGTGTGTGTGTGTGTGTGTGTGTGTGTGTGTGTGTGTGTGTGTGTGTGTGTGTGTGTGTGTGTGTGTGTGTGTGTGTGTGTGTGTGTGTGTGTGTGTGTGTGTGTGTGTGTGTGTGTGTGTGTGTGTGTGTGTGTGTGTGTGTGTGTGTGTGTGTGTGTGTGTGTGTGTGTGTGTGTGTGTGTGTGTGTGTGTGTGTGTGTGTGTGTGTGTGTGTGTGTGTGTGTGTGTGTGTGTGTGTGTGTGTGTGTGTGTGTGTGTGTGTGTGTGTGTGTGTGTGTGTGTGTGTGTGTGTGTGTGTGTGTGTGTGTGTGTGTGTGTGTGTGTGTGTGTGTGTGTGTGTGTGTGTGTGTGTGTGTGTGTGTGTGTGTGTGTGTGTGTGTGTGTGTGTGTGTGTGTGTGTGTGTGTGTGTGTGTGTGTGTGTGTGTGTGTGTGTGTGTGTGTGTGTGTGTGTGTGTGTGTGTGTGTGTGTGTGTGTGTGTGTGTGTGTGTGTGTGTGTGTGTGTGTGTGTGTGTGTGTGTGTGTGTGTGTGTGTGTGTGTGTGTGTGTGTGTGTGTGTGTGTGTGTGTGTGTGTGTGTGTGTGTGTGTGTGTGTGTGTGTGTGTGTGTGTGTGTGTGTGTGTGTGTGTGTGTGTGTGTGTGTGTGTGTGTGTGTGTGTGTGTGTGTGTGTGTGTGTGTGTGTGTGTGTGTGTGTGTGTGTGTGTGTGTGTGTGTGTGTGTGTGTGTGTGTGTGTGTGTGTGTGTGTGTGTGTGTGTGTGTGTGTGTGTGTGTGTGTGTGTGTGTGTGTGTGTGTGTGTGTGTGTGTGTGTGTGTGTGTGTGTGTGTGTGTGTGTGTGTGTGTGTGTGTGTGTGTGTGTGTGTGTGTGTGTGTGTGTGTGTGTGTTGTGTGTGTGTGTGTGTGTGTGTGTGTGTGTGTGTGTGTGTGTGTGTGTGTGTGTGTGTGTGTGTGTGTGTGTGTGTGTGTGTGTGTGTGTGTGTGTGTGTGTGTGTGTGTGTGTGTGTGTGTGTGTGTGTGTGTGTGTGTGTGTGTGTGTGTGTGTGTGTGTGTGTGTGTGTGTGTGTGTGTGTGTGTGTGTGTGTGTGTGTGTGTGTGTGTGTGTGTGTGTGTGTGTGTGTGTGTGTGTGTGTGTGTGTGTGTGTGTGTGTGTGTGTGTGTGTGTGTGTGTGTGTGTGTGTGTGTGTGTGTGTGTGTGTGTGTGTGTGTGTGTGTGTGTGTGTGTGTGTGTGTGTGTGTGTGTGTGTGTGTGTGTGTGTGTGTGTGTGTGTGTGTGTGTGTGTGTGTGTGTGTGTGTGTGTGTGTGTGTGTGTGTGTGTGTGTGTGTGTGTGTGTGTGTGTGTGTGTGTGTGTGTGTGTGTGTGTGTGTGTGTGTGTGTGTGTGTGTGTGTGTGTGTGTGTGTGTGTGTGTGTGTGTGTGTGTGTGTGTGTGTGTGTGTGTGTGTGTGTGTGTGTGTGTGTGTGTGTGTGTGTGTGTGTGTGTGTGTGTGTGTGTGTGTGTGTGTGTGTGTGTGTGTGTGTGTGTGTGTGTGTGTGTGTGTGTGTGTGTGTGTGTGTGTGTGTGTGTGTGTGTGTGTGTGTGTGTGTGTGTGTGTGTGTGTGTGTGTGTGTGTGTGTGTGTGTGTGTGTGTGTGTGTGTGTGTGTGTGTGTGTGTGTGTGTGTGTGTGTGTGTGTGTGTGTGTGTGTGTGTGTGTGTGTGTGTGTGTGTGTGTGTGTGTGTGTGTGTGTGTGTGTGTGTGTGTGTGTGTGTGTGTGTGTGTGTGTGTGTGTGTGTGTGTGTGTGTGTGTGTGTGTGTGTGTGTGTGTGTGTGTGTGTGTGTGTGTGTGTGTGTGTGTGTGTGTGTGTGTGTGTGTGTGTGTGTGTGTGTGTGTGTGTGTGTGTGTGTGTGTGTGTGTGTGTGTGTGTGTGTGTGTGTGTGTGTGTGTGTGTGTGTGTGTGTGTGTGTGTGTGTGTGTGTGTGTGTGTGTGTGTGTGTGTGTGTGTGGTGTGTGTGTGTGTGTGTGTGTGTGTGTGTGTGTGTGTGTGTGTGTGTGTGTGTGTGTGTGTGTGTGTGTGTGTGTGTGTGTGTGTGTGTGTGTGTGTGTGTGTGTGTGTGTGTGTGTGTGTGTGTGTGTGTGTGTGTGTGTGTGTGTGTGTGTGTGTGTGTGTGTGTGTGTGTGTGTGTGTGTGTGTGTGTGTGTGTGTGTGTGTGTGTGTGTGTGTGTGTGTGTGTGTGTGTGTGTGTGTGTGTGTGTGTGTGTGTGTGTGTGTGTGTGTGTGTGTGTGTGTGTGTGTGTGTGTGTGTGTGTGTGTGTGTGTGTGTGTGTGTGTGTGTGTGTGTGTGTGTGTGTGTGTGTGTGTGTGTGTGTGTGTGTGTGTGTGTGTGTGTGTGTGTGTGTGTGTGTGTGTGTGTGTGTGTGTGTGTGTGTGTGTGTGTGTGTGTGTGTGTGTGTGTGTGTGTGTGTGTGTGTGTGTGTGTGTGTGTGTGTGTGTGTGTGTGTGTGTGTGTGTGTGTGTGTGTGTGTGTGTGTGTGTGTGTGTGTGTGTGTGTGTGTGTGTGTGTGTGTGTGTGTGTGTGTGTGTGTGTGTGTGTGTGTGTGTGTGTGTGTGTGTGTGTGTGTGTGTGTGTGTGTGTGTGTGTGTGTGTGTGTGTGTGTGTGTGTGTGTGTGTGTGTGTGTGTGTGTGTGTGTGTGTGTGTGTGTGTGTGTGTGTGTGTGTGTGTGTGTGTGTGTGTGTGTGTGTGTGTGTGTGTGTGTGTGTGTGTGTGTGTGTGTGTGTGTGTGTGTGTGTGTGTGTGTGTGTGTGTGTGTGTGTGTGTGTGTGTGTGTGTGTGTGTGTGTGTGTGTGTGTGTGTGTGTGTGTGTGTGTGTGTGTGTGTGTGTGTGTGTGTGTGTGTGTGTGTGTGTGTGTGTGTGTGTGTGTGTGTGTGTGTGTGTGTGTGTGTGTGTGTGTGTGTGTGTGTGTGTGTGTGTGTGTGTGTGTGTGTGTGTGTGTGTGTGTGTGTGTGTGTGTGTGTGTGTGTGTGTGTGTGTGTGTGTGTGTGTGTGTGTGTGTGTGTGTGTGTGTGTGTGTGTGTGTGTGTGTGTGTGTGTGTGTGTGTGTGTGTGTGTGTGTGTGTGTGTGTGTGTGTGTGTGTGTGTGTGTGTGTGTGTGTGTGTGTGTGTGTGTGTGTGTGTGTGTGTGTGTGTGTGTGTGTGTGTGTGTGTGTGTGTGTGTGTGTGTGTGTGTGTGTGTGTGTGTGTGTGTGTGTGTGTGTGTGTGTGTGTGTGTGTGTGTGTGTGTGTGTGTGTGTGTGTGTGTGTGTGTGTGTGTGTGTGTGTGTGTGTGTGTGTGTGTGTGTGTGTGTGTGTGTGTGTGTGTGTGTGTGTGTGTGTGTGTGTGTGTGTGTGTGTGTGTGTGTGTGTGTGTGTGTGTGTGTGTGTGTGTGTGTGTGTGTGTGTGTGTGTGTGTGTGTGTGTGTGTGTGTGTGTGTGTGTGTGTGTGTGTGTGTGTGTGTGTGTGTGTGTGTGTGTGTGTGTGTGAGTGTGTGTGTGTGTGTGTGTGTGTGTGTGTGTGTGTGTGTGTGTGTGTGTGTGTGTGTGTGTGTGTGTGTGTGTGTGTGTGTGTGTGTGTGTGTGTGTGTGTGTGTGTGTGTGTGTGTGTGTGTGTGTGTGTGTGTGTGTGTGTGTGTGTGTGTGTGTGTGTGTGTGTGTGTGTGTGTGTGTGTGTGTGTGTGTGTGTGTGTGTGTGTGTGTGTGTGTGTGTGTGTGTGTGTGTGTGTGTGTGTGTGTGTGTGTGTGTGTGTGTGTGTGTGTGTGTGTGTGTG
>NW_026576034.1:0-239400 GCF_028641065.1 Leucoraja erinaceus | reverse complement strand
CCTAATTTAAAGGATGACATTTATTGCTTATTGAGGAGTGCCGCGTAGGTTCCCCAGTTAATTCCCTAGGATGCTGACTGTCGTATGCTTATAGAATGTAGTGCTTGGCTTTACACTCTGGAGTTTAGGAAGGATGAGAGGGATCATATTGCAACTCCACGATGAGTACGGATTTGGACCGCAGAGCCCGACCCATGTTCCCCGTGGTTGGGGGAATCCAGACCAGGAGCCACAGTTGGTGATGCTCTCTAGGAGTTTTCGCCATCATCCTCCACTGTTCCACCGTCAGTGTTTTGTTAGGGAGTGCCTCTTTGTCGGACCTCCCGCCTCGACCTTACCGCAATGGGTGCCCTACCATGAGCATAGTAGCTCACAGGCGGCATCGCTCTCATGATCTCAGGGACCCCACAAGCTTCTCCACCTGACATGTTGACGATCCACCAGAGATTTAGATTGCTGAAGGCTGTTTTGCATGCCGGTGCCCTAGGTTCATGACATCTCTCTCTTGACCCCAGATGAATTTGGAGTGTGAGGGTAAAGATCCAGGCCGTCGTGGTCCTTTTGGGTCATTACGTAGGTGGAATGAGGAAAGAGGCTGCTAAAGGAATTTGACCAGCTAGTACCACATAGGAAAAGCAGAACCAGACGTACTTTTTTCCACCCCTAGGGTCTGAAAGAGGTGCTTTTTAGAGATTTGTGGAGGCATTGGCAGTGATATTTCAGGCATCACTAGAGTCAGGAGGAATATCCCATGGATATATCGGAAAATTGCCAATTATTACCGCCCCTCTGGACTCAAGAAGGGTAGCAAAGCAGAATAGTGGGAACCTCTAGGCCCACTATGCAGTTATTCTGGACTTTGGTGGTGTTGGTAATATTTTTAGAGTCCATTATACAAGATTGAGGTTACAGAGCTACAATGAGATTCACGAATAAAATAGTCAGCGTGGTATTTGTGAAAGGGGGGACGTCTTGCTTGACAAACTTGCTGGAATTCGTTGAAGAAGTCAATAGCAGGACAGGACAAGGAGAGCCAGTAGAGGTTGTTTACTTAGATTTGGCAGAAAGTCTTTGAGAAGGTGCCACACGTGAGGGCTGTGAATGGAAGATTGAGAGCCAACAGCAGCAAGGGGCGATAACTAGACATGAATAGAAGGTTAGCTGGATTGGCAGAAGACAAAGAGTAGGCTTGGCTGCGGGTGACTAGCGGAGTTCCCAAGCGGTCGGGCATGCTGGGGCCGTTTACTCTTCACGTTGTATATTAATGATTTGGTGGGGGGATTGACGATTAGTTCAAAGGCCCTAGTTTGCGGTGATACGAAACTAGGTGGAGGGGCGGTAGTGTAGAGAAAGAGGGACTCTGCACGAGGCCTTGGACACGTTGGGAGATGGGGGCAGAGAAGAAGTGGGAAGATGGAATATAGTGTAGCACAGTGTGGAGTTGTGTCGTAGGAAGTGAAGCTGATAGATATTTTCTAAAGGGGGAGAGAAGCCAGAAATCGGAGGTTATGTGCAAAGGGGACTCTGGGAGTGTGGGTGCAGTTAATCTGCAGTGGAATCACGTTGTAAAGAAAACAAACTCAAATCTCGCATTTTTATTATTTCAAGAGGGCTGGAACAACAATAACGGATAGTAATGCATAGAGGATCTAAATGCAGGCCCATTGGGCATTTGAAGATTGTGAGCAATTTTAAGAAGATACCAGATGGAGATAAAACTAAAGCTGCCTGGTTTTCAGCAACTAGTTACAGAGACAGTGTCTGAACAAGTGTAGTAGCTTTTATTCTTTGGAGCGCGAATGTTCAGGTGTAACCTAGTGATGTCTTTAAACGTTTGATCGAGCACTGGCCTGACACTCGCTTCGACGTTTAGAAGGTCGTTCTTTCCCCCTGAAGTAGTGCATCATTTCAAACAGCGGGATATACAGAGATAGTGAAGGGATTGGAAGTAGATGTGAATGTGGAGACCTCTGTAACTCAGATGAGTTCGTAGGCTGAGCACAAGAGCCTCCATTGAAGGTGTGAAGGCAGGTTCGTTTTAATCATTTAAATAATTGGTAAGTTTTGTATGGGCATGGGAAGGAAGGGAGGTCTTGTCTGTAGCGGCAGATATAATGGTGAATCTGGTGAGAATTTATTGTGTCGGTTGCAGGTGCAGGACTAACGACGGATCGAGACTGGCTGTTTCCGTTGCCTGTAATCCCCGCTGACGATAAAGGGTCATGTGGCCTTGGCCTTCTTCTCTTTAGTAGCAGAGATTCCATGATAGATTGATGATAGTTCCAGGAATGAGCTGGGTTACTACAGAGAGCTTTGGTCGGCACTCCGGGTCCCTGTTATTTTAGTTTATCCCTCAATCGTCTGGAGTTTTAGGAACCAACTAGTGGGAGAGATCCAGCCTCAGAATTGAAGGCGATCTTTTAGGAAGATGAGCGGAGAATGGATTACCAGAGGGAAGAAAATGTGTGGAATTATTTGCCCAGAAGGCTTCTTGGCCACTATCCAATATCGGAGGATTTATCAGGTATCCATTTTTGTACCTTAATCACTTTTTTTGTTGCAAATTATACTTGGCTGTTCTCTGGTTTTACTTAATACTGGATTCTGCTGTTTTCCATGCTCTATGAACGCACTTCTTTGTTCCTCTCCTAAGTAGCGTTCAATCACGGAGTAGATGTTAATATCTGGTGTGTCGTGACTAAATAAATCTCCCCTCTCTTTTAGAGGCATGTGGGGACAAGAGTAGATGAGGCCTCTTGGCAGATGGTCTTGTTGGGCAGCCTATGGGCCTGACCACTATGTATTAACTATGATTCCATTGGTTTTATTGCTGGCTATAAAGCTCCTGCATTCTTGAGGACTTGGATCCTTAGGCCAATGAGGACATTCACGTGGAAACGGGCCATTCAGCCAATCCTGCTGCCCACAATTGACCATCATGTCCCATCTCCAACTAGTCGCCACCTGCTTGCCTGCTATCCCCGTAACCCTCCTCCTCTCCATCTCCCGTCCTAAATATTTCTTAAACGTTTTCGACACTCCCTTCACCAAGCACCCTCACTCCGAGCAGCTTGTTTTCATCCAACCCCAACTTTACACACTTTGTGTTTAAAAACCAATTAAAATCCGCTCCCGGTTTCTCTCAACTCGTTTCCCCTTCATTCTTAAACCCTAACTACGTCCCGCCCGTGTCCTCGCTTCCCTCTACTCCTCTGGGCAATAGATTCTGTGCATCTACCCATCTATGTCCTCGTCATGCTGGTTGCGCACCATCTCTATAATATCTCCCCTCATCCTCTCTGCACCTGCAAAGATAGCCTGCTCCAAACCTCTCCGTACATCTCGATACCCGCGAGTCCTCCCGCACTTTCCGCGGGACTCTTCTTTTCTGGAACCCTTCCAATTTTGACATCTTCCCCAACATCTTTCCTATATCATGGCCTCCAGATCCTGCATGACCCGGTAACTAGTGGCAATGTGGCCAGCACAACCGGTCTTATATTATATAAAGCGTTCCGGAGTTTGTGTTGAAGTTGTGTTTATAGTCTGATCGCTGGGGATAAGTGCGTTCTCCTGAAACCTGTCGATGTTGGCAGATTTTCATGCTCCTGTACCTTTCTAAACGCGATGGCAGCGGAGACGATGAGTGTGTGGCGCCAGGCTGGGTGTATCCTTGAAGGATGCGTGACCAGCCTTTTTGAGTCAAGCGAGACTGCGATAGGTCCCCCCCTCGCCGGGTGCGGGAGTTCATAGCCGATGATGGACTGGTGCATTTTTACACCCTACTTTTTGTAGTCCGTTTCTGAACCCTCAGGTGCTGCCAAACCAAGCCACAAAGATGCCCCGAGTCAGCATGCTCTCTCTACTACTGGCACCTGTAGAAGTTCGATATAGCCCTCCTTGACAAAACGACTACTCCGTACTTCTCTCGTACGACTTAAGGCGCGTTTTGGCCTGTGCTATGGCCTTGACGTGTTTGAAGTTAGGGGATATCAATGGCTGACTTTCTGTTTCCTTTTACTGGGTCTGAATATGAACAATGCTTTTTCCTTGCCATCATCGGCAGTGCTTTTGTGTGAACATCACGGGCCCTAGTTCTGGCCCTGGTGGTGGATTTTGGGCACCACTGACAGGTTGTCATGTAGACTGGTCGCATTGATGTTCTGGCCGGCCTCGCGAGGGGCCAAAGGGCCATGCTGGAGACATGCTGTGGTGGGTTGCCAGTCTGCTTGCCATGGGTACAAATGGGCCAGAGGGAGTCCTGGTGCCTTTACACACAGGGGGTATGCCTGGGAGCCTTGGGATCGTGGGGTGGCACTCGTCAGAGTTTTTTTAACGGGTGTTGGTGTCCAGAGTCCGGTGAACCCCGGGTCCTCAGGGGGTGGGGGGGAGGGGGGGGCATGGTTTGGGGTTGAGGTTCTTGCTTTTCCTAGGGGCCGAAGATAGCCACAGAGTGCTTGGATTAACTCGGCGGGTCAGGCCAGCATCTGTGGAGAACATGGAGCGGTTACGTGTCACAGAGTGCGGGAGTAATTCATCGGGTCCATTCCCCATCATGAGTGGAGAACATTATTAGGTGACGTTTTCACCCGAGTGCTGGAGTAACTCAGGGGTTCAGGCAGCATCTGTGGAGAACATGTGATATTTGACTTTTTCACTAGAGTGCTTGCTTACTCGCGTGTCATGCGCATCTGCTGAGAACATGGATAGGTGACGCTTCACAGCGTGCTTGGAGTACCCCTCGGGTCGTCATCATCTGTGGAGAACATGGTATAGGGTGACGGTTCGTGGTCAAAACCCTTCCTCATACTCGTTCTAATAGTGGATTGGCGCGGTTGTCGGCAGCGGTAGAGTTGCTGCCCATTGCGGCGCTTGCAAGCGCAGACTCCGGTTCACTCCGGACACGGGTTCTGTCCTTGTACGGAGATTGCACTTCTCCCGTGACCTGCGTGGGTTTTTCTCTGAGATTTTCGTTTCCTCCCCCCTCCCCAAGGACGTGCTGGTTTTGTAGTGCATTTGTCTTGGTGCAAATGTAAATTGTCCTCTATTGTGTGTAGGGTATTGTCGGTTACGGGTGATCGCTGGTCGCTGCGGATGGGGTGTTTGCCCGACAGGGTCTGTTTCCCGCCTCTAGTAATCTCTGTCAACCTGTTTCCTAAGGTGTTATCATGTGAAATTTAGCAGATTGTTGGTGGCCATTTGGCCCATCGTCCCAATCCGCGCTTTACATCGTGGCTGAATCTATCTCTCTCCCTCTTCCACCCTTTCTCCAGCCATCGCCCCGTATCCCTGACACTCGTACACTCACTTCGAGAATTTTCTTTTCACCATAGCCGCTGTGCCTGTCCCCGCTGGTTTTACGGCAGCATTTTTGAATTTACCTCTGGTGTAAACCAGGATACTGCAGTGTCCTTACTAAACCGTTGCTAAGGGCCAAGTGAACTTGCTACGTTATGCCAAGGGAATGTTTGTGCCTTCATAACAAGAGGATTTGCAGTATGGGAGTAAAGATATTCTTCTGCCGTTGTATAGGGCTCTAGGTGAGACCCAACATCTGAAGTATATTGTGGTACAGTTTTGGTCCTCCTAATTTGGAGAAGGACCTCCTTGTGGATTGGATGCTGTGCAGCCGTATGTCGCAGAGATTGATCCCTGGGATGGCGGGACTGGTCATATTCGGAAAGATTGAAAATACTAGCTTTGTATCCACCTGAGTTTAGATGATGAGGGGGATCTTATAGAAACCTCCTAACATTATACAACTGGACTGGACAAAGCTAATGCAGGAAAAACTGTTTCCCAATGTTGGGCGCTTCCATAACCGCATAAGGGGCCACAGTCCTTAGACTCAAGGTGAGGCCATTTAAAACTGAGGTTAGAAAAAACCTTTTCAACCTCTAGAGAGTTGTGATTTGCGGAAATCCGCTGCCACATAGGCATTGGAGGCCAAGTCACCTGGATAGGATTTAAGAGCGAGTTTAGAATAGAGCTCTATGGGCCGTGGGAGTCAAGGGCTACGGTAGATAGGCCGGGTCACTGTTTTATTGATGGGGAACTATCAAGCCATGATCACTATGAATGGCTTTGCTGGCTCGAAGGGCCGAATCGTCCTCCTCCGGCCACCAAGTTTCTATTTCTCTCTATGTGATTGGGGGGGGGGGGTGGGGTTTGTGCCTGCTTTAGGTCTCGTCCTTAGTTGCATTTGCTGAAACTGGATCGGCTAGATCTTTTATTCCTGGATTGCTGTACGGGTGACCTTATGGCTTATGGTGTATGAAACGCATCGGCAACAACAATACTGTCCTCAGAGTAGGCGGAATCAAAGAACCATAGCGACATCAGGTTCCAGGTGAAGGGGAAAGATTGACAATCACGGAAGTGAGGGGCAACTTTTCCACACACAGGGTGTGGTGATTGAACGATCTGCCATCGGAGGTCGTGGACAATAGACCAATAGGTGCAGGAGTAGGCCATTCGATCCCGTCGAGTCAGCACACCGGCCAGTCAATGTGATCATGGCTTGATCATCCCCAATCAGTACCCCGCGTTTCCTGCCTACTTATCCCGCATACTCCGCATACTCTGTCGATCTGTAATGATCCCTATCTAGCTCTATGTTGCAAGTACGCACCCGCCGTTCCACCAACTCGCCTCTGAGCCAGAAATTTCCCCAATCTCACACATCCTCTCTCGTTAGGCATGTCTACTATAATACCTTTAGACAGTACATGGATAGGAAGGGTTAGGCCCAGAGTTACCACCTATAACCTGTCCCGCTACCCCTGCAACTTTAATAGCAAATAACGTGTTATTTCACTTATTTCTAGAACCACTGAGTGATGCACATATACCGGTATAAAACCCAAAACCAAACACATTAATACCCTGGGTCGGGTAAAAATTTTTGTACCGCCCTTGGTGTAAAACTACACCAGGTTTGGCACCTGTTTCAAGAAGCAACTGCAGATGGCTGTGAAAATTGAAGGTAGACATCAATTGCTAGGAGAAACCTCTCCCAGCTGGTGAGTCAGCAATCTCTGGGACACGAGGTTTCGGGGACCGAAAACGCTTCTTCTCGGAACTTCCCGTTCCCTGCCTTCCTCCCCATCTCCCCTTACCCGCCTATTTTTTTAAGAGCCCTATCTAGCTCTCCTGTTGAAAAGTCTCCATAGAAACCGGGCCTCGCACCGCCCTCGAGGGGCGATAAACTTCTCCACAGACTCACAACTCTGTGTGGGGCAAAAGTGTTTCCCTCATCTACTCCTTTTATATCAGATTCAGATTCATATCATTTAAATTGTCATTGTCAGTGACATTTTACGAACACGAAATGCATTCTATATGACCTACCCTATCTCTACCTGTGGCCCCGGTTTCTGGACTCCCCCAACATCTTTCTTCTCTGTCCCTTTCCCTCCCTTGACGCTCCCCTACACTTGCTGAGTTTTTCCTACAGCACTTGGTGTTTTTGTCATAATATCTGCTGTCCAAATGTTTTAAAGGTTGTAATTGGCATCCACTTCTGCAGCTTTGCCTCCAGATATTGACCACCACCCGCTGAGTGAAAAAGTTGACCCAGAGGTCGCCCTGTACACCTCTCCCCCTCTCCATGCTCGCTCGTTTTATAGTCGCTCTACTCTTAGCGATCTCTTATCTTCGGTGTAAACCAGCATCTGCAGTTCCTTCGTACAATTCTGGATCTTGCCGCACAGCTGCTGAAGAGACGGCTAGAGTAGAGCAGTTGTTTTTCAGAGCCCGTAGGACATCTCTGAATTGTGTGATTTAGTGGCGGTGTTCGTGGGTGGTGTTATGGGTGAGCACTGTGCAGAGAATGGGGTTGAGAGGGACGAGCATGGTATCCGCCCTGATTGATGGTGGCGATAATACATTATGGGCCTAACGGCCTAAATGCAATGTTCATAAGTTGTTATAGATCAGAATGGGTTTCCCCTTAATTCCTTGTCCCAAGGGCAGGGTGTTCAACCTTGAACTGATCGACAATCACCGGTTCGTGCCGCCACTGTTGATGCTGCTTGACCACCGCTGGGATTTTGTGTTTCTTGCTGCAAAACACTTCGCACCCCCAGCTCACAGCTCGCGTCTCTTCAGGTGTAATATTCACAACGTCTGCAGATCACACCAGATCATACCTAGTGCACTTGAACCTAGTGCGGGTCGTCAGGTGTTGGTAATGGGAGAAGGGCAGTAGAGCTGGGGTTTGGAGATGATAGATTTAGGTGGTGGAGTAGAACGTGAGTGGGCCGAAATGAGCCTTAATTGGTGCGTGCTCTGGCGTCGTCGCGTGACCTGTCCCATGTGTGTGGCCTTGCAGATGTTCCCCTGCTGTTGCCCTACAAAACCAGGCGGGCAGCTACGGAGCTGTTTCTACGTCGCCACTGCAGATGAGGGAGTGTAGGATGGCCTCCCCCCCGGGGGACGATCGGATAACAGCAGTGACTTGATCTGCAGGACAGTTCAGCAACACGCTCTCCTCCTCCACCTTACTCATAGAAAAACATTTCCGAAACATCGACGAATTTAGATGCAGGAAGTAGGCATTTCTGTCCCTTTGAGCCTGCAACCACCATTCAATATGATCATGGCTGAGCATCCAACTCAGTATCCCGTACCTGCCTTCTCTCCATACCCCCTGATCCCCTTTAGCCACAAGGGCCACATCTAACTCCCTCTTAAATATAGCCCATGAACTGGCCTCAACTACCCTTCTGTGGAGAGAATTCCACAGATGTCACCACTCTCTGTGAAAAAAAGTTTTTCCCTCATCTCGTTTTAAAAGGATTTCCCCTTATCCCTTAAGCTGTGACCCCCTTGTTCTTGGACTATCCCAACATCGGGAACATCTCTTAGCACTAGCCTGTCCAACCCCTTAAGATTTTTTGTAAGTTTTCTATAATATCCCTCTCTCAATCTTCTCAATTCTAGCATCCTCTCATAACATCATAAGGATAGGAGCTGAATTAGCCATTTGGGGCCCCATCAAGTCCCACTCCCACCATTCAACTCAGGGCTGCTCTATCATCTCTCCCTCCTAACCCCCTGCTCCTGCCTTCCCCCTATAACGGACACCTAATACGCATCATTCTATCTATCTATCCTCTGCCTTACACATTCCATTGGCCTCCCCCAAGCCTTCTGTGGCAATTAATGTCCGCAGAGTCAACCACCAAATAAATTCCTCCTCATCTCCTTCTTAAAGGAACTCCTTTAATTCTGATGGTGTAATCTCTAGTCCTAGACCTCTCCCACAAGTGGAACATCGTCTCCACACCCCTCTTATCCTGGCCTTTTCATTATTTGGGAAGTTTCAGTGAGGTTCCCCCACCCCCCTTCAATTCTTCTAAACTCCTCGAGTACAGTGCCCATTGCCCGTCAACACACTCTCCCTGCACCTTCCAGCAACCGGGTCATTGGCACGGGCTCTCGCTCAACCTAGACAGACACGTATAAGTTGGGCTTGATCTAACTCAGCGGGACAGGCTACAGCCCGGGATAGAAGGAATGGGTGCCTTTTCGGGTCGAGACCCTTCTTCAGGCTGAATCGAGGGAGAGGGGACACAGAGATATGGAAGGTTAAGGTGAAAACGAAGCGTCAAAGGGAGATGAAGGTAAAACATTTAAAATAGATCACTTGTTCTCTGAGGGTAAGATAGATGAGTTCTACTAAGTAATATACACACCTTTTATATCTCACAGTTTAAGTCATGAGGGACAGTTCAGATTGTCCGGGGTGCACGGAGGTAATTAGGATGTTGCGGATGGAGGGCGTTCAGGTAACGCTGGAATGCCCGGTTACTTGAAGTTAGACAGGTCGAATAACCATATCTAACACATAGCATTATATGCAGGGTAGGCCACTTCGGCCCTTCGAAGCCATCACCGCCATTATCATGGTTATCATCCCACAATCAGCATGCCCTTGTTCCTGCTTTTTTCCTCCTAGTACGTCCCTTCAGTTGGTCCGTGAGCCCTAAGAGCTACAATTACTCTCTCCTTCGTGAAACCGCTCCAGTGAATTGGCCAATCCACTGTCCTTCTGTGGGCCGAGACTATCCACAGACCTCGCAACTCTCTGTGTGCGATGTTTTTGTTCCTCATCTCAGTCCTAAAAATGGCTTCCCCTTCTTCCTGTCCTGGACCTCCTCCATGGCCAGAAGTGAGCACCACCGGAAATTTGAGGAAAGCGCGCCTCATGGGAGATCTGCCTCCCTGGTGGCATGAACATTGAATTCTCACAATTCGGTATCACCTTGCTGTCTCCTCCTCCCCTTCCTACCCCTCAGCCCGTCGGCCTCCCCTCCTCCGCCATCCTCCGGCCTCCTCCTTTTTGTTCCCGTTCTTCGTCTCACTCTCCACCCACACCCCCTATCCGAACTACTTTGGCCTATATCTTTCGCTCCATAGATGCTGCCAGCACCGCTACAGTTGCTCCACATTGTTTTTCGTGTACCATTCTTAAACTGGTTACCTCTGGTTCTGGACTGTCCTCACGCCAACCATTGGGTAACGATTGGATCTTGCATCTAGCCTGTTCAAAGTCCTTTAAGAATTTAATATGTTTCTATGAGATTCCCTCTCTCCTTCTAAATATCCATGTGAATACGAAGCCCAGTCGCCACCAGTCTTTCATCATATGTCTCAGTCTGGCCACTCCCGGGACTAACATGGTGACCCGTACTCGTCTGCACTCCCCTCAATAGCAAGAATGTCCCTTCCGTCAAATTAGGAATCCTAAAATTGCACGCAAATACTCCAGGTGTGGTCTCACCAGGGCCCTGAACAACTGCAGAAGGACCTCTTTTGCTCCTAAATCTAAATCCTTTTGCCATGAAGGCCACCATTGGCCATTAACTTTACTCACTCACTGCCGGTTGTACCTGCATGTTTACTCTTCAGTGACTGACGTGTACCTGCACACCCAGGTCAATCGTTGGTACAATCGCCCCTTTTCCCCCTAATCTTGACAAAACCATTTAGATAAGATATCTGGCCTTCCCTGTCTTGGCCACAAAGGTGGTTACCGATCACATTTATCCACACTATAACTAGCTCTTGCCATGCATGCCCACTCAAAGAAACCCAACCGTATCCCAAGTCGCCCTGCATCCTCATAGGTATCCAGAATCCTCCTAGGGACTCACTTGGCCACGCCAGCTTGGTGTCATCCGCAAAAAATTGAGGTGTCATTTTAATTCCAGCCCCCATCGTCTAAAATCGTTAACATATCGTTGTAAAATACATGGGGTCCCTAGCACCGAGCCTTGCGGGCAACCCCCTATCACCAAGCTGCCCTTCTGAAGGAAAAGGAACCGTCATATTCCTCCTCTTTGCTTCCTGTCTGCCACCCATTCTCGTATCCACGTCACTACCCAGCGACCACCGGAATTGGAGGAATTACCACCTCATCTCAATCCCATGTTGCACCATCTGGCCCACTTGTGGAGTAGAACCTTGTCACAGGCTTTTTGAAAGTCCCGATATGCCACAATCCACTGGCTCTTGTGGCTCCATGGACGTGCCTTGTTACACAAATCCTCAAATAATTCCAGAAGATGGATCATCGCCATGATTTCCCCTGTCATAAATCCATGCCTGAGTTTGACCGATCGTGTCACTGGCTGACTTTCCAAATTTCGCTGTTTACTATGTAACATCTCCTCACAAGCGACTTTAGCCAGCCTGTCTTCCCTAATACCGATGTAATAGCTAACTGGTCTATAATTCCTCCCCCTTCTATCGGCCCTCGCCCTCCGAGCTCCACATTCGCCTCTTCTTTATGATCAGTGCTGATCATAACATTCAGCTATACCCTCCTCTCTCTCTCAGGAACTGACCCAGAGTCCTATTAGACACATTGGCAAATCCTAACCTCCCCTCTGATATAGCCATGATTTATTGCAACTACCCCTTGGCTCCTCTCCTTGGATGTAGACCCAGGTCCCTGTTCTAATTTTAGTTCTCCCTTCAGTCACAACCGTTTTACCTAACACCATTTTCCTTACTCCCCTCCCCGTTGACTCCCTCTGCTCTGCTGGCCTCTACTCTCCGGTCTCCTCTCCCTCCTCTCCTAGCCACTCGCCTTCCCCTCATCATGTTGTAAGTTCCCCTCCAGATCCCCCGCCTCTCCTTTCCTAAATCTCCTCTCCTCCCTCCAAAGTAATCCTGTCCTCTCCTCTCATAACCTCTCAGTCTGTCTCTGCCAGTACCAGTCCTCTCGCAATCTTGTCCTTTACTAACTGTCTCTGCAGCTCACTCTATGCCAAGAATGGCCTTTCCCTCCTCCAGCTTTCCCTCACCCCTCTCCTCGCCCTCTCTCTCCTGTGGTCTCCTCTCCTGTCCTCTGTCCTCTCCAGTAGAATCTCCTCTTGCCTCTAGCCTCCTCTCCTCCCCTTGCTTCTTCCTCTTCCTCCCACTGCATTTTTGCCTCTCCTCTTGAAATCTAACACTCTCCTGCGTATTCTCCTCTCCTCCAGCACACCGTTGAGGCCTCTTCCCCTCTCCTTCCTCTCAACTTCCTCTTCTCTAGAAGTGACAAACATCCTCTCCTGGCTTTCATTCACCTGCCTCCTCCATCGTCTTCCCCCGTAATCCTCTTTGGAGCATACTCTTTCTCCGCGCTTCCGCTATGAAGAAGGGTCTCTCTCAAACGTCTCCATCCTCTCCCTCTTTCACTCAGGACCCTATCCTGTGAATTAACTGTCCTCTCCTCTCCTCTCCTATGCAGAATTTTCCCCATATTATGGTCCCTACTGTTCCCCAAGGGGCTTCCCTCGAACCAAGATCGCCGTTTAATAGCTTAATTACCTCCTCCTCCTCCCTACCTCTCCAGAGCCCAGTCTAGAAGGGCCTCCCCTCTCCATCCACGGTCTCCTCCACAGTCGGTTTACAAAACCCATCCCTGTCCTATCCATGGAAATCCTCCTCCCTTAGTTCTGCTATCCAATTTTTTTGAAGGCCAATCTTATATGTAGATTAAGTCAACCCAGGAGATTCACCGCTGTACCTTTGCTCTCATGCATCTCTAAAGTCAAGTCTGAAAGAAAGTTCTGACCCGATCATGCTCCCTTCCTTCTCCAACATGTGCTGCCTGTCCACGACTGCCTTTACTGGAGGCATTTTTCTAAGCATCATCTGCAGTGTCCCCCCTCTCCTCTCTCCCCCTCTCCTCCCTTTCCAACCTGGCAGAATCCGCTTGATGCAAATTCGTGCTGCCGTGCCGTCCCACTGCTGGGCCCACTCCCAGGGCTATACTGCTCTCTTTCATTTCCTAAGAGGGGAGCGTGGAATATCGATAGTGTGGCCCGGCAACAACCTCCTACCTGACCCGGGGTACTGAGGACAGTCGTTGAGCCTCTTGGTTGGTGGGATTGGGGGTGGTGGGGGGTGTTCCCTCCCCTGAGTGGTGGTGCGAGCCCAAACTGCGATATCTGTCCACTCGGCGCTCCTCCTCCGACCCTCTCAAGAAATGCACTATGGGTGTCGCAGTCCAGCCCCCTCACACAAACAACGACCCTCCCCTTCCATTGACTCCATCTCCAATCACGCTTGGCCTCTCCTCTCCTCAAGGCCATCAGCATCATCGGGACCAGTCTCCTCACACCCCCGTTTCACCTTGCCCTCTTCCTCTACCTCTCCCTCCACTCCCATCCTCGGGCAGTAGGTCCAGAAGTGTTAAAATCCCTCACCTCCAGATCCGGGGAGCAGTTTTTCTCTTCCCTGCTGATCTCAGGGGGCAACTGAATCCATCCTCATTTCTAGGGACAGCGCGTCGTTGCTGTAACTACTACCACCCGACCGATGGTGAAAACTCAGACTATACTTGTCTACTTTTGCTGGCTGTTCTTTGTACTAAACGTTATCCACATTGTCCCTCTAATCCTGAAGGTCGACTCTGGCACCTCTTGGCCGTTGTCCCTCCGCTGACTCTCCATCTCGCAGGCAGGAGCTCTCCTCACCCCTCCCTCGGGGGAGGTGGGGAGGGTCCTCTATACAAACTTGCATGGGGGGGTCTTCCTCCTGGTTTCCCCTCCCATAGCACCTCAGACGGTGGTGGCCCTCAGCCTCTTTGTCTCCTCTCCTCTCCGCTCCATCCCTCCGCCCCTCCCCAGATGACACTATGGGGGTAGTTCCCCTGGGGGGTCAGCATCCTGTGGAGAACTTGGATAGGTGACGTTTCATCCAGAGTGGCTGGGAGCTACTCAGCGGGTCAGGCAGCCCTCTGTGGAGACATGATGAGGTGACGTTTCACAGAGTGCTGGAGTTTAACTCAGCGGGTCATGGGCAGCTCTGTGGGGACATGGATAGGTCTCGTCTGCCTCTCCTCTCCTGGGGTGGGGGGGGGGGTCCGGCATCATCCTTGAGAACATGGGTCTGGGGGGGGGGTACTCTCCTGGAGTAGGTTCCTTGGGATCATGCAGCCTCTTCACAGTCCATGGCCTCTCAGTTTCCCTCTAGTGCTTCTCTTACTCCACCTCTCCCTCATCAGGTTGCCAGAACAATCCCCTACCCACCCCACGCTCTCGTCGAGGCCTGGACTCCTCTCGGATCACTCGCGGATACGGACGTTCATGATTAGAGGGCTTCTCCGGCCTCAGGGCCGGTCGTACGTCTCCCCCTCCCTCCTGGGGAGAGGGACTCTCCTCTCCTCGCCTGGGCCTCCTCGCAGCCTGGGCTGGAGGGGGAAGTGGTTGATGCGGGCTGGCTGGGGGGTCATCTGCTCCTTCCGGACGCCTGTCGGGACCAAGGAATGGGTTAGACAGGCGGCGGACCGAACCTTCTCTCATTGGGGAATCCCAGGCCTGGGGAGTCCTGCCGGGGGATGCGGGAGGCTGATCACAGAGGGAGGAGTGACCCCTCCTCTGAGAGGGTAATGGGGGAGTAGACAGGGGGTTGAGCCCACCTCGGAGCCTCTTCTGGGGAGGGGAGGCTCTGGCAATGATAGGCCTGAGAGTGGGAGACCTTGGGAAATGAGCGGGGGCATCAGACAGGTGTGTAGACCTCTGGCTCGGAGGGCCGAGGGCCTATGGAGGGAGGGTGAAAGGCCGGGGTCTATGGGACTGGGGGAGGAGGGCAGGCATGGTGGGGGTAGGACAGGATGGAGGGGAGGATTCAAGATGGTCCTAACTGATCATCCTCTCCTTGGAGTGGCCTGGATGCTCCTTCCTCCCAAGGATAGGGAACCCACTAGTGAGGGGACCCCTGACTCTAGGGGGGGTCTGATAGAGATGCGGGAATCTGGGGGCAGAGGAGTGTGGGGGACATGAGGCAGGGGACTTGCACTCGAGAGGGGAAGGGGGGAAACTGGGGAGTCTCAACATGCGAGCCCCGCGGGGGCTGGACGAGGTTTGGCGCCTTTCATGGTCCCTGGTACTGGTCTCCCGGGGATCCATCACAGGCCAGCTCCTCTAGCGCTGCTGGAGCGACCTGGAATCCTCCTGGCCCTATACTTCTGGTAGGTCCCTCCCCTCTGCCGTCAGGCAGGCAGATGCCCCCGGTCGGGCCCCACCCTCCACCTCTCGGCCCCCCACCGCTCCCTTTCGGAGGGGAAGCTAGCGGCTCGTACTCTGAGCTGCCTCTCCCTACTCCTCCAGCATGCCCCTCCACCATCGGACCACGGCACGTCTGGAATCAGGTGTGTCGGGCCACGCCAGGGTCCTGCCCCTTCGGAAGGACCTCTTGGCTCCAGCATTCCAGCGGCAAGAGAGATGGGCTCCCCTACCCAGCGCAGGTGATAGACAGCACTAGGGGCACTGTGCACCCCCCACTCCTGGCAACCATTCCTCCTCTCCAGTCCCAACTCCTCCCCCCTGTGTGGGACATCCGTCCTCCCGGGGGGGGGAGAGTCCCGACCCCCTCAAGCTATCCTCAGTCCCCTCCTCTCCCGCCCCTCACCCTCCCTTCCGTCCCCCACCCCTCCCCACCTCTCCAACCTCCCCTTCGCCCCCACCCTCTCCTCCCCTCCCCCTCCTCTCTCCTCTCCTCCCCACTCTCCTTCCCCTACCTCCTCGCCTCCCCTCTCCTCTGTCCCCACTACTGCTTCCCCTCTCCTCTCTCCACCCCCCCTCCAGCTACCACCCTCTGCCTCCTCTCCGCTCCCATCGCCTCTCCTCCCGCTACTCTCCCCTCCCCTCTCCTCCCTCCACCGCACCCGCCTCCTCTCCTCTCCTCCCCTCCCCTCTCCTCTCCTCTCCCCCTCTCCGCTCTTCCCTCCTCTCCCTCTCCTCCCCCTCCTCTCTCCTCCCTCATCCTCTCCTTTCTCTTCTCCCTCCACCTCCCCCCTCTCCTCCCTGGCCTCTGCCCCTCTCACTCCTCTCTCTCGTCCTCCCCCCTCCCTCCTCTCCTCTCTTCTCCCCCTTCTCCCCTCTCCTCTCCTGCCGTCCTCTCCTCCACCTATACTCAACATCCACAGGTCCCATGTCTGGACTCCCTCCCCCACACCTTCCCTCCATCCCCTGCTGCCTCCCCACACATTCCAATCCCTCTCCCTCCCTCTGTCTCCCTATTGTCCATTCCCCACAATTCCTCCCCATCTCCCTCCCACGCTCTCCCACCCCCCCCTGTGTCCCCCCTTCACCCCCCCCCCCGCGGGGCGGTTCCGGCGTCCTGCCGCTCCCCCCTGCTGTGACGAGCCGCCTGCACGATGCCGGTCCCCAGCCATCCTTGAGCCACACAGCGCCAGTAGCAGCAGGTTCAACTCGTGGTCCTAATGTGGCTGCGTTTGGCCCAGGTCCCCAACCTTCCCCGTCCCCCCTGCTGCCCGTCCCGTGTCCCAGGCCCCCCCAGCGCGGTGATGGGTGTATCCTACATCTGTGTGTATCCCCGTGGCTGCCCCATGTACCCACTGGCCCTGGCATCACACTGATACCCCACTCCAGGTCCCATGTCCCCCGTACCCCACACACTGGGTGAGACCTGACTCACCCCCACACAGGTGTCCACATGTACCTGACCCACTCCCTGTTGCTGCAGTGCTGCTGCCGCTTCCACACACACACACACACACACACACCCACACACACAAACACACACACCCACCCACCACACACAAACACACACACACCACACACTCACACACACACACACACACACACACCCCCACACACACACACCCACACAACCGGGCTGATGCTTCTCTCTTCACCCCCCCCCCGCCCCCCACAGGTGTCTCAGCCGACCAACCCCCGCCCTCCCCCGCTCCTCGTCCACCACGTCAGACTCTGTGGCCGCTCGGGCCCCCCCGCCGTCCCACCGTCCAGGTGGTCACCAGGAGGGGCGTCCACGCAGGAAAACACGGTTGGAAACCAGGGAGTGCAGGCAGGTCAGTGCAACTCACCGCTAACTCCACGCGACCACTCAGAAAAATCGCACGCTCACAAGCACGCAAACACGTTCTTTACTCCCGGGACCCTTCCCCATTCCACGGGGAATCCTAGCCGGTAAAAAGCAGCTGCCTCACAGCGCCAGGGACCCGTGTTCGATCCTGACTCCGTACGCAGTTTGCACGTTCTCCCCGTGACTTGTGTGGGTTTCCCCCCCGAGATCTTCAGTTTCCTCCCGTAGACGTACAGATTTGTAGGTTAATTGGCTTGGTTATAAATGTAAGTTGTCCCTAGTGTGTGCGTAGGATAGAAACATAGACAATAGGTGCAGGAGTTGACCATTCAACCCTTCAGGCCCACACTGCCTTTTAATATGATCACGGCTGATCATCCAAAATCAGTACCCCGTTCCTGCTTTTCCCCCATATTCCTTGATTCCGTTAGCCCTAAGAATAACAGTATATCTAACCCTCTCAAATCCATCCAGTGAATTGGCCTCCACTGCCCCCTGTGGCAGAGAATTCCACAGATTCACAACTCTCTGGGTGAAAAGGTTTTTTCCTCATCTCAGTCCTAAATGGCCGGCCTCTTATTCTTAAACTGTGACCCCTGGTTCTGGGCTCCCCCAACATCGGGAACGTTTATCAGTCTCGAGTCCCAACAGTTCACCTAACACAATTTCCTGACTAATGTGGATTACCTTCAGTTCCTCCCTCATGCTAGATCCTGGGTCCCCTAGTGTTTCTGGGAGATTGTTTGTGTCTTCCTTAGTGACCAAAATCCCTGGGATGGCGGGACTCATATGAGGAAAGATTGAAAAGACTAGGCTTGTATTCACTGGAGTTTAGAAGGATGAGGGGGAATCTTATAGAAACATATACACATTATAAAAAGGACTGGACAAGCTAGGATGCAGGAAAAATGTTTCCCAATGTTGGGGTGAGTCCAGAACCAGGGGCCCACAAGTCTTAGAATAAAAAGGGAGGTCCATTTAAAACTGAGGTGAGAAAAACCTTTGCACCCAGAGAGTTGTGAATTTGTGGAATTCCCTGCCACAGCGGGCAGTGGAGGCCGATTCACTGGATTAATTTCAAAGAGGGTTAGATAGAGCTCTAGGGGCTAGTGGAATCGAGGGATATGGGGAGAAGGCAGGCACGGGTTACTGATTGTGGACGATCAGCCATGATCACAATGAAAGGCGGTGCTGGCTCGAAGGGCCGAATGGCCTCCTCCTGCACCTATTTTCTACATTTTCTATGTTTACTGGTCTGCCATTATAAATGTATAAACTTGTTTCCCATTATAAATTTACCTGTCTATAACTGTCCTACATTTGTCTTCATTAATCTTTTCCTCTTCACATATCTGTAGAAGCTTTTTTTTTAAAATATTTTATTTTATTAGAAGTAAGTACAGTCATATGGCACCAAAGTGCCTAATATATATTTTCATAATACATTTTATGTACCACAATCATGTTATGTTTTTTTTTGTTACATTGAAAAAAGATTAGAATAAGAAAAAAGTTAGATAGTAAAGGATAGAAAGATGTGAAATATATAGTGTGTGAAGAAAGAAAACGGAAGAAAGTTGAGAGAGAAAATAGAGAAAAGAAAATAAAATAAAAAAGAGAAGGAGATCATTATTTATAATCTTGACCAACCCTCGTCCAGTCCTGAAACAGTTATCTTTTACAATTGTGTTGCACCATATGATTCCAAAAAAACGACGAATGGAGACCAACTCGTTATGAATTGGTCTGATTTATCCATTAGGAGGAATCGCATTTCCTCAAGATGAGCTGGTGTCCAACATACTTGCAATCCAAATTTTAAGCGTTGGTATGATGTACCCTTCCAAAATGTCAAGTATTAATTTTTTTGCTATTATTAAACCATAGTTAAGGAATAGATTTTGAGATGTATTCAATTTATTCCCATCTTCCATGTACACCAATATAATCATTTCAGTATTAGGTTCCATTCTTGTCTTGAATAATTTTGTAAATATTTCAAAAATATCATTCAGAAAATATATAAAGTTTTATGCAGGAAACTAAGGAGTGTGTTATAGTTGCCTTTTGGGCTAGACATTGTATCACACAGTGGGCGGATATATTTGGATAAAATTTGTTCAATCTTGTTTTGAATAATATAATCTATGTACAATTTTAAATTGAATTAGATTATGTCTTACGTTAATTGAACATTTGTGAATATATATCAGGTATTTTTCCCATTAACCTTCGTAATTTTTATCATTAGTTCCCGTTTCCCACTCTTCTCTAATGTACCTCTGTCGATGGTAGGTCTATATTTAGAACTACTATTATATAAATAGGATATTTATTTTTGTGAGTCAGCTTCAATATTCATTGCTTCTTCCAATTAACGTCAGGAGTTACTTTTTGATATCCTTAATATATAATTTTTTCACAAAGTCGCAAATCTGGAAGATATTAAAAGTATTGGTTGTTTTTCAATTTAATTTTTAATTGTAGTTGGTGGAATGATAGTAGGGGACAACAAACAGTTTCCCATTTCGTCCTATCCCAGATCCCTGCTAATTCCGAGACTTTCCCATTGGTTATATGTTCTATATCAATGATAGATGGTTTAAAATAAGGGTTTCTCGCTATTGGCAGTAACAGTGATAGATTTCTTATTTTACAAAGATATAATTTTATTTTTGTTTCCAAATTCTTATTGTACCATATATAATAGAAGCTTTAACAGTCAGTTTTTATATTCCCCACAAGCTTTCTATCATGCTTTTTCCCCCCTCCACTTAATTGACCCCATTTGTCCTCTTCTGTTGAGTTCTAAATTTCCCCCAGTCCTCCTGTTTGCTGCTTCCTCTGGCCAATGTATATGCCTCTTCCTTGGATTTAACACGATCCCTAATTTCCCTCATTAGCCACTGCTGAGCCGCCTTCCCGGTTTTATTTTTTCACCAGACAGGGATGAACAACTGTTGTAGTTCATCCATGCGGTCTTTAATTCTTTGCCATTGCATCTCCACCGTCAATCTTTCAATCCTTTAAGCATAATTTGTCCGTCTATCCGAGCCAATTCCATCTCATACCAGCAAAGTATGAAGGTATGCGGTGTGAATCATGTGACAAGGTGCCGCATGGTAGGCTGTTCTGGAAGGTTAGATCTCATGGGATCCAAGGAGAGATAGCAGAATGGATAGCAAATTGGCTCATGGAAGGAAGCAGAGGGCGCTGGTGGAAGGTTGGAGGCCTGTGACTAGTGGTGTGCCACAGGGTTTGGTGCTGGGCCCATTACTGTTTCTCATCTACATCAATGATTTGGATGAGAACATACAGGGTAGGATTAGCAAGTTTGCTGATGATACAAAAGTTAGTGGTTTTGCAGATAGTGAAGATGGTTGTGAACGATTGCAGCAGGATCTGGATCGATTGGCCAGGTGGGCGGAGGAATGGTTGATGGAATTTAATACAGAGAAGTGTGAGGTGCATTTTGGGACGTCAACCAAGGGCAGGACCTACACAGTGAATTGTAGGCCTCTGGGTAGTGTTGTGGAGCTGAGGGATCTAGCAGCACAGGTGCATGGTTCCTTGAAGGTCAAGTCGCAGGTAGATAAGGTGGTCAAAAAGGCTTTTGGCACTTGGGCCTTCATCAGTCATAGTATTGAGTATAGAAGTTGGGAGGTCATGTTGCAGTTGTATAAGACGTTGGTGAGACCACATTTAGAATATTGTGTACAGTTCTGGTCACCATGTTATAGGAAAGATATTGTCGAGCTTGAAAGGGTTCAGAAAAGATTTACGAGGATGTTGTCAGGACTAGAGGGTGTGAGCTATAGGGAGAGGTTGAGTAGGCTAGGTCTCTATTCCATGAAGCGCAGGAGGATAAGGGGTGATCTTATAGAGGTGTACAAAATCATGAGAGGAATAGATTGGGTAGATGTACAAAGTCTCTTGCCCAGAGTAGGGGAATCGAGGACCAGAGGACATAGGTTCAAGGTGAGAGGGGAAAAGATTTAATAGGAATCTGAGGGGCAACTTGTTCACACAAAGGGTGGTGGGTGTATGGAACAAGCTGCCAGAGGAGGCAGTTGAGGCTGGGACTATCGTAATGTTTAAGAAGCATTTAGACAGGTACATGGATAGGACAGGTTTGGAGGGATATGGGGCAAATGATGGCAGGTGGGACTTGTGTAGCTGGGATGTTGGCCGGAGTGGGCAAGTAGGGCTGAAGGGCCTGTTTCCATGCTGTATCACTCTATGATCTGCAGTAGCTGTGTGTGGATGTAGGCAGCTGCTCCTCACTGATAGCCCAGGCCGTGTGTGGGTCCCCCTGGGTCTGACGGCTGCTCTCTCTGGCTCCAGGTTCCCTGGAGATCGTCCCGGAGGCCACCAGGAGGCACACCCGAGATGTGGGAGTGACCTTCCCTTCCCCCGACTCTGACGTCAGCCTGCACAAAGGGGGCGAGCAGCGGGACCGCACGGACACCTGGCCCAGGGGCAAGGGCAGAGGCAGCTCCCTCGGCAACAAGCCCAGCAAACGCAACCCAGGTTAGGGGGCAGTGTGTGGGAGGGGGGTCAATGTGGGGGAGGGGGGGCAGTGTGTGTGGGAGGGGGGTCAGTGTGTGGGGAGGGGGGTCAGTGTGTGGGAGGGGGGTCAGTGTGGGGGAGGGGGGGCAGTGTGTGGGAGGGGGGTCAGTGTGGGGGAGGGGGGGCAGTGTGTGGGAGGGGGGTCAGTGTGGGGGAGGGGGGGTCAGTGTGGGGGAGGGGGGGCGTCAGTGTGGGGGAGGGGGGACGGTGTGGGGGAGGGGGGTTCAGTGTGGGGGAGGGGGGGTCAGTGTGGGGGAGGGGGGTCAGTGTGGGGGGAGGGGGGACGGGTGTCTGTGGGGGAGGGGGGCAGTGTGGGGGAGGGGGGGTGTCAGTGTGTGGGAGGGGGGGGAGACAGTGTGGGGGGGAGGGGGGGACAGTGTGGGGGAGGGGGGGGACGTGTGGGGGGGGGGGGGGTCGGTGTGGGGGAGGGGGGGGCGGGGGGGGAGGGGGGGGGCGGTGTGGGGGCGGGGGGACGGTGTGGGGGGGAGGGGGGGCGGTGTGGGGGAGGGGGGTCAGTGCTGGGGGAGGGGGGACAGTGTGGGGGAGGGGGTCAGTGTGGGGGGGGGGGGGGGGACAGTGTGGGGGAGGGGGGGACAGTGTAGGGGAGGGGGGGACAGTGTGGGGGGAGGGGGGGGACAGTGTGGGGGAGGAGGGGGGGGGACAGTGTGGAGGGAGGGGGGGGGACAGTGTGGGGGAGGGGGGGGACAGTGTGGGGGAGGGGGGTCCGTGTGGGGGAGGGGGGGGACAGTGTGGGGGAGGGGGGACAGTGTGGGGGAGGGGGGACAGTGTGGGGGAGGGGGGACAGTATGGGGGAGGGGGGTCAGTGTGGGGGAGGGGGGGACAGTGTGGGAGAGGGGGTCAGTGTGGGGGAGGGGAGACAAGTGGGGGGAGGGGGGACGGTCTGTGGGGGGGAGGGGGGGCGGTTGTGGGGGAGGGGGGGGGACAGTGTGGGGGAGGGGGGGGGACAGTGTGGGGGAGGGGGGGACAGTGTGGGGGAGGGGGGGCAGTGTGGGGGAGGGGGGGACAGTGTGGGGGAGGGGGGGACAGTGTGGGGGAGGGGGGTCAGTGTGGGGGAGGGGGGGTCAGTGTGGGGGAGGGGAGACAGTGGGGAGGGGGGACAGTGTGGGGGAGGGGGGGCAGTGTGGGGGAGGGGGGACAGCGTGGGGGAGGGGGGGACAGTGTGGGGGAGGGGGGACAGTATGGGGGAGGGGGGACAGTGTGGGGGAGGGGGGACAGTGTGGGGGAGGGGGGGACAGTGTGGGGGAGGGGGGGGCAGTGTGGGGGAGAGGGGGGGCAGTGTGGGGGAGGGGGGGCAGTGTGGGGGAGGGGGGGGAGGCAGTGTGGGGGAGGGGGGGGGGGACAGTGTGGGGGGAGGGGGCAGTTGGGGGGGAGGGGGGGCAGTGTGGGGGAGGGGGGACAGGTGGGGGCAGTGGGGGGCAGTGTGGGGGAGGGGGGACAGTGTGGGGGAGGGGGGGGGGGACAGGGGGGGGGAGGGGGGACAGTGTGGGGGAGGGGGGGACAGTATGGGGGAGGGGGGACAGTGTGGGGGGAGGGGGGGACAGTGTGGGGGCAGTGTGGGGGAGGGGGGGCAGTGTGGGGGCAGTGTGGGGGCCCTCCCAGGGGGGGACAGTGTGGGGGAGGGGGGGTCAGTGGGGGGGCAGTGTGGGGGGGGGGGTCAGTGTGGGGACAGTGTGGGGGAGGGGGGGACAGTGTGGGGGAGGGGGGGACAGTGTGGGGGAGGGGGGGCAGTGTGGGGGGAGGGGGGGCAGTGTAGGGGAGGGGGGACAGTGTGGGGGGGGCAGGGGGGGCAGTGTGGGGGAGGGGGGTTCAGTGTGGGGACAGTGTGGGGGAGGGGGGGACAGTGTGGGGGAGGGGGGGCAGTGTGGGGGAGGGGGGGGCAGTAGTGTGGGGGAGGGGGGACAGTGTAGGGGGAGGGGGGGGGCAGTGTGGGGGAGGGGGTCAGTGTGGGGGAGGGGGGGGGGGGACAGTGTGGGGGAGGGGGGGCAGTGTGGGGGGAGGGGGGACAGTGTAGGGGGAGGGGGGGACAGTGTGGGGGAGGGGGCAGTGTGGGGGGAGGGGGGCAGTGTGGGGGGAGGGGGGACAGTGTAGGGGAGGGGGGGGACAGTGTGGGGGAGGGGGGACAGTGTGGGGGAGGGGGGTCAGTGTGGGGGAGGGGGGGGCAGTGTGGGGGAGGGGGGCAGGGGGGGACAGTGTGGGGGAGGGGGGGGAAGTATGGGGGGGGGGCAGTGTGGGGGAGGGGGGGCCAGTGTGGGGGAGGGGGGGCAGTGTGGGGGAGGGGGGGGGACAGTGTGGGGACAGTGTGGGGGAGGGGGGGGCAGTGTGTGGGGACAGTGTGGGGGAGGGGGGACAGTGTGGGGGGAGGGGGGGGCACAGTGGGGGGAGGGGGAAGTGTGGGGAGGGGGGGCAGTGTGGGGGAGGGGGGGGGTGGGGGGGTGGGGGGGCAGGGGGGGGGGGGGCAGTGTGGGGACAGTGTGGGGGGAGGGGGGACAGTGTGGGGGAGGGGGGGCAGTGGGGGGGGGGGGGGGGACAGTGTGGTGGGGGGAGTGTGTGGGGAGGGGGGCAGTGTGGGGGAGGGGGGGGGGGTGTGGGGGGAGGGGGGGGCAGTGTGGGGGAAGTGTGGGGGAGGGGGGGGGCAGTGGGGGGGAGGGGGGGCAGTGTGGGGGAGGGGGGGACAGTGTGGGGGGAGGGGGGCAGTGTGGGGGGGGGGGGGACAGTGTGGGGGAGGGGGGACAGTGTGGGGGAGGGGGGGGCAGTGTGGGGAGGGGGGGGGGGGCAGTGTGGGGGAGGGGGGGACAGTGTGGGGGAGGGGGGGCAGTGTGGGGGGGGGGGGGGGGCAGTGTGGGGGAGGGGGGACAGTGTGGGGGAGGGGGGGCAGGGGGGGGGGGGCAGTGTGGGGGGGGGGGGGGGGGCAGTGTGGGGGGGGGAGGGGGGGACAGTGTGGGGGGGGGGGGGCAGTGTGGGGGAGGGGGGGGCAGTGTGGGGAGGGGGGGCAGTGTGGGGGGAGGGGGAGGTGTGGGGCAGGGGGGGACAGTGTGGGGGAGGGGGGGGGCAGTGTGGGGGAGGGGGGGCAGTGGGGGGAGGGGGCCACAGTGTGGGGGAGGGGGGGGGCAGTGTGGGGGAGGGGGGGGCAGTGTGGGGGAGGGGGGGACAGTGTGGGGGAGGGGGGACAGTGTGGGGAGGGGGGGGGGGGGGAGGTGGGGGAGGGGTGGGGGGAGGGGGGGACAGTGTGGGGAGAGGGGGGCAGTGTGGGGGGGAGGGGGGGGGGGAGGCGGGGGAGTGGGGGGGAAGTGTGGGGGAGGGGGGGGGGCAGTGTGGGGGAGGGGGGGGACAGTGTGGGGGGTGGGGGGAGGGGGGGCAGTGTGGGGGGAGGGGGGGGGGCAGTGTGGGGGAGGGGGGGACAGTGTGGGGGGAGGGGGGGGACAGTGTGGGGGAGGGGAGGGGGGGGCAGTGTGGGGGAGGGGGGCCAGTGTGGGGGAGGGGGGGCAGTGTGGGGGAGGGGGGGTCCGTGTGGGGGAGGGGGGCAGTGTGGGGGAGGGGGAGGTCAGTGTGGGGGAGGGGGGGGGGGGCAGTGTGGGGGAGGGGTCCGTGGGGGGGAGGGGGGGGGGCAGTGTGGGGAGGGGGGACAGTGTGGGGGAGGGGGGGACGTGGGGGGGGAGGGGGGGGACAGTGTGGGGGAGGGGGGGGGCAGTGTGGGGGAGGGGGGTACCCAGTGGTGGGGGGGGAGGGGGGGTCAGTGTGGGGGAGGGGGGGGACAGTGTGGGGGGGGGGGACAGTGTGGGGAGAGGGGGGGGTCAGTGTGGGGGAGGGGGGGACAGTGGGTGGGGGGGGGCAGTGGGGGGGGGGGGGGGACAGTGTGGGGGAGGGGGGGGGCAGTGTGGGGGAGGGGGGGGCAGTGTGGGGGAGGGGGGGACAGTGTGGGGGAGGGGGGGTCAGTGTGGGGGGGGGGGGGGGGGGGAGTGTGTGGGGGGGGGGGGGACAGTGTGGGGGAGGGGGGACAGTGTGGGGGAGGGGGGGGACAGTGTGGGGGAGGGGGGGTCAGTGGGGGGGAGGGGGGGACAGTGTGGGGGAGGGGGGGACAGTGTGGGGGGGGAAGGGGGGGGGGTCAGGGGGGGAGGGGGGACAGTGTGGGGGAGGGGGGGGTCAGTGTGGGGGAGGGGGGGGTCAGTGTGGGGGAGGGGGGGGTCAGTGTGGGGGAGGGGGGGGACAGTGTGGGGGAGGGGGGGACAGTGTGGGGGAGGGGGGGACAGTGTGGGGGAGAGGGGGGGGAGGGTGGGGGAGGGGGGGGACAGTGTGGGGGAGGGGGGTCAGTGTGGGGGGGGGGGGGGGACGGTGTGGGGGTGGGGGGGAGGGGGGGGTGGGGGGGGGGGGGCAGTGGGGGGGAGGGGGGGAGTGTGGGGGAGGGGGGGGGGGGACAGTGTGGGGGAGGGGGGGTCAGTGTGGGGGGGGAGGGGGGGAGGGGGGGACAGTGTGGGGGAGGGGGGGGGGGGACAGTGTGGGGGGGAGGGGGGGTCAGTGTGGGGGAGGGGGGGACGGTGTGGGGGAGGAGGGTGTCGGTGTGGGGGAGGGGGGGGGGACGGTGTGGGGGAGGGGGGACGGTGTGGGGGAGGGGGGGACGGTGTGGGGGGGGGGGGGGGGACGGTGTGGGGGGGGGGGGACGGTGTGGGGGAGGGGGGGTCAGTGTGGGGGAGGGGGGGGGACAGTGGGGGGACGGGGGGACGGTGGGGGGGGGGGGGTGGTGTGGGGGAGGGGGGGGACGGTGGGGGGGTGGGGGAGTGGGGGGACGGTGTGGGGGAGGGGGGGAGGTGTGGGGGGGGGAGGGGGGGGGGACGGGTGTGGGGGAGGGGGGGGTGTGGGGGGGGGGGGGGACGGTGTGGGGGAGGGGGGACGGTGTGGGGGAGGGGGGACAGTGTGGGGGAGGGGGGACAGACCAGTGTGAGGGAGGGGGGGACAGTGTGGGGAGGGGGGCAGGGGGTGGGGGGGGAGGGGGGTCAGTGTGGGGGAAGGGGGGGGCGGTGTGGGGGAGGGGGGGGCGGTGTGGGGGAGGGGGGACGGTGGTGGGGGGGGAAGGGGGGGGGGGTGTGGGGAGGGGGGTCGGTGTGGGGGAGGGGGGGCGGTGTGGGGGAGGGGGACAGTGTGGGGGAGGGGGACAGTGTGGGGGAGGGGGGGGACAGTGTGGGGGAGGGGGGGGGCAGTGTGGGGGGGGAGGGGGGACAGTGTAGGGGAGGGGGGACAGTGTGGGGGAGGGGGGACAGTGTGGGGGAGGGGGGTCAGTGTGGGGAGGGGGGGGGGGGTCAGTGTGGGGGAGGGGGGACAGTGTGGGGGGAGGGGGGGAAGTATGGGGGGGGGACAGTGTGGGGGGAGGGGGGGGGCGCAGTGTGGGGGAGGGGGGGGGGGGTGTGGGGGAGGGGGGGGGACAGTGTGGGGGAGGGGGTGGGGGAGGGGGGGCAGTGTGGAGGACAGTGTGGGGGAGGGGGGACAGTGTGGGGGGAGGGGGGACAGTGTGGGGGAGGGGAAGTGTGGGGGAGGGGGCAGTGTGGGGGGGGGGGGGGGGAGTGTGGGGGGAGGGGGGACAGTGTGGGGGGGGGGGACAGTGTGGGGGGAGGGGGGGACAGTGTGGGGGGGGGGGGGGGGGGGAGTGTGGGGAGGGGGGGGACAGTGTGGGGGAGGGGGCAGTGTGGGGGGAGGGGGGGGGGGGGGGGGGGGGGGAGGGGGGGGGGGGGTTGGGGGGGGGGGGGAGGGGGGGGGGGGGGGGGGGGGGGGGTGCGGGGGGGGGGGGGGGGGGGGGGGGAGGGGGGGGGGGGGGGGGGGGGGGTGGGGGAGGGGGGGGGGGGGGACAGTGTGGGGGAGGGGGCAGTGTGGGGGGAGTGGGGGAGGAGGGGGGACAGTGTGGGGGAGGGGGGACAGTGTGGGGGAGGGGGGGTCAGTGTGGGGAGAGGGGGGGGCAGTGTGGGGGAGGGGGGGACAGTGTGGGGGAGGGGGGACACTGTGGGGGAGGGGGGTCCGTGTGGGGGAGGGGGGGACAGTGTGTGGGGGGGGGGGGGACAGTGTGGGGGAGGGGGGGTCGGGTGTAGGGGAGGGGGGTTTGTGTGGGGGGGGGGGGGGGGACAGTGTGGGGGGGGGGGACAGTGTGGGGGGGGGGGGACAGTGTGGGGGGGGGGGCCAGGGGGGGGGGGAGTGTGGGGGAGGGGGGGACAGTGGGGGGAGGGGGGGACAGTGTGGGGGAGGGGGGGACAGTGTGGGGGAGGGGGGGGACAGTGTGGGGGAGGGGGGACAGGTGGGGGGGGGGGGGTAGGGGGGGGAGGGGGGGTCAGGTGTGGGGGAGGGGGGGACAGTGTGGGGGGGGGGGGACAGTGTGGGGGAGGGGGGGACAGTGTGGGGGAGGGGGGGGGGTGTCAGTGTGGGGGGGGGGGGGGAGGGGGGGACAGTGTGGGGGGGGGGGGACAGTGTGGGGGAGGGGGGGGACAGTGGGGGGGGAGGGGGGACAGTGTGGGGGAGGGGGGGTCAGTGTGGGGGAGGGGGGTCGGGTCAGTGTGGGGGGGGGGGGGGGACAGTGTGGGGGAGGGGGGGTCAGTGTGGGGGAGGGGGGGGTCAGTGTGGGGGAGGGGGGTCAGTGTGGGGGGAGGGGGGGGACAGTGTGGGGGAGGGGGGACAGTGTGGGGGAGGGGGGGTCGGTGTGGGGGAGGGGGGTGTCGGTGTGGGGGAGGGGGGGGGGGGGCCTGAACGGTTGTGGGGGAGAGGGGGGGGACGGTGTGGGGGAGGGGGGGTCGGTGGTGGGGAGGGGGACAGTGTGGGGGGAGGGGGGGGTCGGTGTGGGGGAGGGGGGACGGTGTGGGGGAGGGGGGGACGGTGTGGGGGAGGGGGGGGACGGTGTGGGGGAGGGGGGTCGGTGTGGGGGAGGGGGGACGGTGTGGGGGAGGGGGGGACGGTGTGGGCCCCAGTGGGGGAGGGGGGACAGTGTGGGGGAGGGGGGACAGTGTGGGGGAGGGGGGGACAGTGTGGGGGGGGGGGGGACAGTGTGGGGGAGGGGGGCAGTGTGGGGGAAGGGGGGGCGGTGTGGGGGAGGGGGGGGCGGAGGGGGGACAGCTCGTGGGTGGTGTGGGGGAGGGGGGGAGGGGGGGGTTCCTGCCAGTGTGGGGGAGGGGGGGGGACGGTGTGGGGGAGGGGGGTCGTTTGAAGTTTGATCTGTGGGGGAGGGGGGGTCGGTGTGGGGGAGGGGGGGACAGTGTGGGGGAGGGGGGACAGTGTGGGGGAGGGGGGGGGAGTACAGTGTGGGGGAGGGGGGGCAGTGTGGAGGAGGGGGGGGACAGTGTGGGGGGAGGGGGGGCAGTGTGGGGGAGGGGGACAGTGTGGGGGGAGGGGGGGACAGTGTGGGGGAGGGGGGGTCAGTGTGGGGGAGGGGGACAGTGTGGGGGAGGGGGGACAGTGTGGGGAGGGGGGACAGTGTGGGGGAGGGGGCAGTGTGGGGGAGGGGGACGGGTAAGACAGAGGGGAGGAGGGGGACAGTGTGGGGGAGGGGGGGACAGTGTGGGGACAGTGTGGGGGAGGGGGGGGGGACAGTGTGGGGGAGGGGGGAGGGGGGCACAGTGTGGGGACAGTGTGGGGGAGGGGGGACAGTGTGGGGGAGGGGGGTCGGTGTGGGGGAGGGGGGACAGTGTGGGGGGGGGGGGGGGAGGGGGGTCAGTGTGGGGGAGGGGGGGGACCATGTGTGGGGGGAGGGGGGGACAGTGTGGGGGAGGGGGGGGGGCAGTGTGGGGGAGGGGGGACAGTGTGGGGGAGGGGGCAGTGTGGGGGAGGGGGGACGGTGTGGGGGAGGGGGGGACGGTGTGGGGGAGGGGGGGGGACAGTGTGGGGGAGGGGTTTTCAACCAATCTAATGGGAAGTTTGATACACACTGGGGTGTGTGTGGGATAAGTGTCGGTCGATGCTGATGTCGGTCACTATCTCCTTGGTTTCAACGGTCAGTTTATTGTCATGTACCAATGAAGCTCCCGTGAAACTGGACTTGCTGACATTGAGAGAAAGGTTGACTCCACTCCAGGGCTCGAGGTTCTCAATCTTCCTGTACTGCGTTGTGTCATTATCCCCGTCTGGGGGTCTGTCCCACAGTGGGGCCTGTGCTCCCTGTGTTACTCCCACAGTGGGGCCTGTGCTCCCTGTGTTACTCCCACAGTGGGGCCTGTGTTATATGTGTTACTCCCACAGTGGGGCCTGTGTTATTTGTGTTAATCCCACAGTGGGGCCTGTGTTATATGTGTTACTCCCACAGTGGGGCCTGTGCTAACTGTGTTACTCCCACAGCCGTGGCCTGGTACATCCCTGCCGTCGAGCTGCAGGAGGACTGGAGGAAGGAGAATGTTCCAGAGCCCAGGCAGCGTTGGTGCGAGGCTTGGGGCAGGCGGGACGAGGTCCCCCGCCGCTGGAGAGAGCCCCTACGACAGAGACAACTCCAGGAGGCCTGGAGTAGCGAGGATGGCCATGAGCAGCAGGGGGGCTGGGCCCCAAGGAAGACCATCTCCTCCCTCGTACCCATCTCCCTCGGGGTGAGTCCCTGTCTCCGTCCCTGTCTCCGTCAATGTGTCCAGCACTATCTGTGTGGAAATCATGGACCTCACCCCCACCCACTCACCTTAAACCTGTGCCCAATCTCCCTACTCTGGGTAAAAGACTCTGTACATTCACCCTATTTATGATTTTATACACCTCTATAAGATCACCCCTCATCCTCCTGCTCTCCAAGGAATAGAGTCCCAGCCGGCTCAACCTCTCCCTGTAGCTCAGACACTCCAGTTCTGGCCACAGCCTCGTAAATCTTCTCCCCATCCTTCCCAGCTTGACAACATCTTACCTAGAGTCATTGTCAAAGAGTGATACAGTGTGGAAACAGGCCCTTCGGCCCAACTCGCCCACACCGGCTAACAATGTCCCAGCTACACTCGTCCCACCTGCCTGCGCTTGGCCCATATCCCTCCAAACCTGTCCTGTCCATGTACCTGTCTTAAACGTTGGGATAGTCCCAGCCTCAACTACCTCCTCTAGCAGCTGGTTCCATGCACCCACCACCCTCTGTGTGAAAAAGTTACCCCTCTGATTCCTATTAAATCATTTTCACTTCACCTTAAACCTATGTCCTCTGGTCCTCGATTCCCCTACTCTGGGCAAGAGACTCTGTGCATCCCCAATCAGTACCCCATTCCTGCCTTCTCCCTATATCCCATGACTCCACTATGTTTAAGAGCCCTATCTAGCTCCCTCTTGAAAGTATCCAGAGAACCGGCCTCCACCGCCCCCCGAGGCAGAGAATTCCACAGACTCACAACTCTCTGGGTGAAAAACTGTTTCCTCGTCTCCGTTCTAAATGGCTTACCCCTTATTCTACAACTGTGGCCCCTGGTTCTGGACTCCCCCAACATCGGGAACATGTTTCCTGCCTCTAGCGTGTCCAATCCCTGAATAATCTTATGTTTCAATAAGATACCCTCTCATCCTTCTAAACTCCAGAGTGTACAAGCCCAGCTGCTCCATTCTCTCAGCGTTTTCGCGGCTCGGTGGTGCAACGGTAGAGTTGCTGCCTCACGGCGCCAGGGACCCGGGTTCCACCGCGACTGCGGTTTCGTCTGTAACGAGCTTGTACGTTCTCCCAGTGGCCGCGATGGTTTCCTCCCACACTCCAAAGACGTGCAGGTTTGTAGGATAATTGGCCTCTGTAAATTGCCCCTAGTGTGTGTAGGATAGTGCTAGTGCACGGGGTGAATGCTGGTCGGCACCGACACGATGGGCTGAAGGGCCTGCTCCCTCGCTGTATCTTTACAGTAAAGTATATTTGACATTTCCATCCTGGGGAAAAGGTTGCGACTGTCTACCCTATCTATGCCTCTGAATAATTCATATACTCCTATCAGGTTTCCCTGGACCTCTGCACGTCGCCCCTCTCACCTTCAGGCCTGTGAGCAGTCACAGGGACCCTCGCATGACAAGACGGGCCCCTGGTTCCGTGCTCTCTGCCCATCCCCCACTCGCTCCTGAGGGGCTGCCCTCTCCACGGGGTCACTCCTCACTCATAAGTGATCGCAGTAGAATTAGGCCATTCAGTCCATCAAGTCTACTCCACCATTCACTCATGGCTGATCTACCTCTCTCCTAACCCCATTCTCCAGCCTTCTCCCCATAACCCCTGACACCCGCACTAATCAAGAATCTATCTATCTCTGCCTTAAAAATATCCACGGACTTCTCTCCACAGCCGTCTGTGGCAAAGAATCCCACAGATTCACCAGCCTCTGATTAAAGATATTCCTCCACATCTCCCTCAAGGAACATCCTTTAATTCTGAGGCTGTGACCTCTAGTCCTAGACTCTCTCACTGGTGGAAACATCCTCTCTATCCGGGCCTTTCACTATTGGAGGAGGGGCCCAGCAGAGGGGGGGGTTGGTGTTGTGGGGTCACCGGGACTGACTGGGTGGGGAGGGAGCTAGCTCATTGGTGTAACGGTGTGAGGGGGCGGGTCCTCTCCACCAGCATGGGTGAGTCGGGCCGAAGGGCCTGTTTCCATGCTGTGTAATTCAACGGTGTGTGTAAGGGGATGTTGTAAAGAGGTGTAAGATGTGCCCCCCTTTGTTGGCATCCCGGCCCTCTGCCCCCCCCCCCCCCCCCCCCCCCACCGTGTTGACACTGCCCCTCTCTCTCTCCGTGCCCCCAGGATGCGCTGAACATGAACCGGCCCTGGTTCATCTCTCACTCCCGGGAGCGGGTGCGTCGCTTGGCCCTGCTGAAGGAGGAGAGGAAGTTCCAGAACCACCTGCAGAGCGAGAGAGACCAGCTCTTCAACCGGCCCCCGGCACAGGGCCACCAGCAGCGCAGGGGCCCGCAGCCAGGTGAGTGACAACTCACACCTATTGTCACACCTATCTGTCAACGTCTCCACATCGGCGAGACCAAGCGCAGGCTTGGCGATCGTTTCACTGAACGCCTCCGCTCAGTCCAATCCCCTCCCCCCTTCCCAGTTGTCCCACTAGTCTTACTGTCTCCGACTACACCAGCCTCAAAGTCCCATAGTCCCAGCCTCAACTAGCTCCTCTGGCAGCTCGTTCCATACACCCACCAATGATCATAATGAATGGCGGTGCAGGCTCGTAGGGCCGAATGGCCTCCTGCTGCACCTATTGTCTATGTTTCTATGTTACGCTGTGGAAACCACTGACTCCACACAGTTCAGTCGAAACCTTCCTTGTCCAACCTCATGTACAGCCTATGTTATAACGGACCATGGGAGGGTGGGTGTCTGTTGTCCACTAGAGTCACAGAGTGATACCGCATGGAAACAGGCCCTTCAGCCCAACTTGCCCACACCGTCCAACATATCCCATCTACACTAGTCCCACCTGGCTGTGTTTAGTCCATATCCCTCCAAACCTGTGCTATCCATGGTCCACCCAAAAATGCTGGAGTAACTCAGCGGGACAGGCAGCATCTCTGGAGAGAAGGAATGGGTGACGTTTGGGGTCGAGACCCTTCTTCAGGCGGATGTCAGGGGTGTGGGCGGGACAGAGATGGAATGTAGTCGGAGACAGTAAGACTGGTGGGAGAACTGGGGAAGGGATGGAGAGAGAGGGAAAGCAAGGGTTATCTGAAGTTAGAGAAGTCAATGTTAATACCGCTGGGGTGTAAACTACCCAAGTGAAATATGAGGTGTTGTTCCTCCAATTTGCGCTGGGCCTCACTCTGACAATGGAGGAGGCCCAGGACAGAAAGGTCAGTGCGGGAATGGGAGGGGGCGTTGAAGTGTTGAGCAACCGGGAGATCAGGTTGGTTAAGACGGAATGTGCGGAGGTTTTCAGCGAAACGATCGCCAAGCCTGCGCTTGGTCTCGCCGATGTAGAGAAGTTGACACCTGGAACAGTGGACACAGTAGATGAAGTTGGAGGAGATGCAGGTGAACCTCTGCCTCACCTGGAAAGATTGTCGGGGTCCTTGCATGGAGTTGATGGGGAGGTAAAGTGACAGGTGTTGCATCTCCTGCGGTTGCTGGGGAAAGTACCTGGGGAGGGGGTGGTTGGGGTGGGAAGGGACGAGTTGAGCAGGGAGTTGCGGAGGGAACGGTCTCTGCGGAAAGCAGAAAGGGGTGGAGATGGGAAGATGTGGCCAGTGGTGGGATCCCGTTGGAGGATTATATGCTGTTTCTCATTCCCTGTCCTATCCATGTACCTGTCTAACTGTTTCTTAAAAGTTGAGATAGTTCCAGCCTCAACTACCTCCTCTGGCAGCTCGTTCCATACACCCACCACCCTTTGTGTGAAAAAGTTACCCCTCAGGTTCCTATTAAATCTTTCCCCCCCCTCTATGTCCTTGGCAAGGGATTGACAAGGCATGGTTTAGAGTGGATGTGGAGAGGATGTTTCCACTGGTGGGAGAGTCTAGGATCAGAGGTCACAGCCTCAGAATTAAAGGGCGCTCTTTTAGAAAGGAGGTGAGGAGGAACTTCTTTGGTCAGAGGGTAGTTAATCTGTGGAACTCATTGCCACGGACGGCTGTGGAGGCCAAGTCAGTGGATATTTTTAAGGCAGAGATAGATAGATAGATTCTTGATTAGAACGGGTGTCAAGGGTTATGGGGAGAAGGCAGGAGAATGGGATTAGGAGGCAGAGATCAGCCATGAATGAATGGTGGAGTGGACTTGTGAAGGCGCTGAAATTGGCAAGGCACTGACATTGACAAGCAATTGCTTAGATCAATACTTAACTATTAATGTAACAAACAGCCTTTCTTTAGTATTTCTAGCTTGCGGTATCAAAAATATATTTGGACATTAAAAATACTTTGTATTTGAAATCAACATTGGTTGTTTCACGGGGAGACTGTTAGGTGGGTGGAGCAAACTGCTCCCTCTGTTATATCCAGCAATAGACACTGGAGATGCTGGAGTAACTCAGCGGGACAGGCGGCATCTCTGGAGAGAAGGAATGGGTGACGTTTTGGGTCAAGACCCTTCTTCAGACTTGACCCATTCCTTCTCTCCAGAGATGCTGGCTGTCCTGCTGAGTTACTCCAGCTTTTTGTGTCTATGTTTGGTTAAAACCAGCATCTGCAGTTCCTTCCTTCAGAATGGGAGGTCATGTTGCAGTTGTATAACACGTTGGTGAGGCCGCATTTAGAATACTGTGTTCAGTTCCGGGCACCAAGTTATAGGAAAGATATTGTCAAGCTGGAAATGGGTTCAGAAAAGATTTACAAGGATGTTGCCAGGACTAGAGGGTGTGAGCTATAGGGAGAGGTTGAGCAGGCTGTGACTATTTCCCTGGAGCGCAGAGGATGAGGGGTGATCTTATAGAGGTGTACAAAATCATGAGAGGAATAGATCAGGTAGACACACAGAGTCTCTTGCCCAGAGTAGGGGAATCGAGGACCAGAGGACATAGGTTCAAGGTGAAGGGGAAAAGATTTAATAGGAATTCGAGGGGTAACATTTACACACAGAGGATGGTGGGTGTATGGAACAAGCTGCCAGAGGAGGTAGTTGAGGCTGGGATTCTCCCAACGTTTATCAAACAGTTGGACGGGTACATGGATAGGACAGGTTTGGAGGGATATGGGTCAAGTGCAGGCAGGTGGGACTAGTGTAGCTGGGCCGGTGTGGGCAAGTTGGGCTAAAGAGCCTGTTTCCACACTGTATGACTAGTTGGCAACAGACACCATCCCCGTCTCATGGTCCGTTATAACAAGGGTTTGCTGCGTATACAAGCACAATCACAAGTACAAGGTCACACTGAGGCAGTGCACACATCGCCACGTTTACTGCTCCACCTGTATTCTTAAAGTTGTTACAAAAGACAAGAGAACGGCCGGGAATATCGGGCCCTGTAACGGCGACTGTGGAGGCCTCAATAGGCCCGACTCTGGGTGGACAAGAGGATGGGGACTGGACTTTGTGCCTTCCCCCACAGTGGGAACCATTGTGGGGGGATGTTTTTATGTTTTAATGTTAAACTTCTTGAATACTATGTTGTATTTTTATTAGTGTGCTGCAAGGACATCTGAATTTCCCCTGAATAAGGGGATTAATAAAGTAATATCTATCTAATAGACAACAGGTGCAGGAGTAGGCCATTCGGCCCTTCGAGCCAGCACCGCCATTCAATGTGATCATGGCTGATCATCCCCAATCAGTACCCCGTTCCTGCCTTCTCCCCATATCCCCTGACTCCGCTATCTTTAAGAGCCCTATCTAGCTCTCTCTTGAAAGCATCCAGAGAACCGGCCTCCACCGCCCTCTGAGGCAGAGAATTCCACAGACTCACCACTCTCTGTAAGAAAAAGTGTTTCCTCGTCTCCGTTCTAAATGGCTTACTCCTTATTCTTAAACTGTGGCCCCTGGTTCTGGACTCCCCCAACATCGGGAACATGTTTCCTGCCTCTAGCGTGTCCAAAACCCTTAATGATCTTATATATTTCCATGAGATCCCCTCTCAACCTTCTAAACTCCAGAGTGTACAAGCCCAGCTGCTCCATTCTCTCAGCATATGACAGTCCCGCCATCCCGGGAATTAACCTGGTGAACCTACGCTGCACTCCCTCAATAGCAAGAATGTCCTTCCTCAAATTTGGAGACCCAAAGTGTAAATTTTGATCTTCTATCGGCTCCCCTCAACCTCTGGCGTTCCAGAGAAAACAATCCTAGTCTGTACAACGTCTGCCTGTAGCTAGCTGAGTGGTTAGCACGCAACCACGGCTTTTCACTGTAGCTGGGTAAATTGGTTTAAACTGAAACCAATCCCAATCCTGCCATCATTCTGGTAAACGTACTCTGCACAAGGCCTCCACATGCTTCCTGTAATGGGGTGAGTGTGGGATATTGGGGTGAATGAGATGGGGTTTGTGCCTCTGACCCCTCAGCTCAGCTCAGCTGTTCCACCCTCTTTTCCAGATGACCCTGTTTTCTACAAGAAGAAGATTTCCAGGCATGAGATGTGGGATCGCTCCAAGCGGTGAGTTCCCTCCGCTCCTGAACTACAATCTACCTCGTTACAGACCCCCGGACCATCTCTATTTGGACAAAGTTATCTTGCGCTAAATGTTTAAGAAGGAACTGCAGATGCTGGAAAAATCAAAGGTAGACAAAAATGCTGGAGAAACTCAGCGGGTGGGGCAGCATCTATGGAGCTTTGGGTCTCGACATATTCCTTCGCTCCATAGATGCGGCCTCACCCGCTGAGTTTCTCCAGCATTTTTGTCTACCTTACGCTAAATGTTCTTCCCTTCACCCTGTAAATCACGTTTCATCTTTCCACCGACTGCACAGCACGCAACAAAAGAGTTGTTCACGCGGGTAACTTGTAGCAGTGAGAACCGTCCTCTCCCCACAACCCCAGTATTAGGCAGCAGGTGGGGCTGGCTGGGCTCAACTCCTGCCTTTGGTGGTAAGGAAGGCAAGCGCAATGCTAGCATATATTTTGAGAGACCTGGAATACACAAACAGGGCCTGATCCAGACTCATTTGGAATATTGTGAGCAATTTTGGGCCCCATATTTGAGGATGCGCTGTCTCTGGAGAGGGTCCAGAGGAGGTTTACAAGAATGATCGCAGGAATGAGTGGGTTAACCTATGATGAGCGTTTGTCGGCACTGGGCCTGTACTCGCTGAAGTTTAGAAGAATGAGCAGGGACCTCGTTGAAACGTACAGAATAGTGAAAGGCCCGGATAGAGTGGATGTGGAGAGGATGTTTCCACTAGTCTAGGACCTTTAGGAAGGAGATGAGGAATTATAGTCAGCAGGTGGTGAATCTGTGGAATTCTTTGCCACAGATGAGTGTGGAAGCTGCCAGTGGGATATTTTTAAAGCGGAGATTGACAGATTCTTAACTAGTGTAGGACGGAACTGCAGATGCTGGTTTAAATCGAAGATAGATACAAAAAGCTGGTGTAACTCAGCGGGACAGGCAGCATCTGTGGAGAGAAGGAATTCTCTACCACAGAAGGTAGTTGAGGCCAGTTCATTGGCTATATTTAAGAGGGAGTTAGATGTGGCCCTTGTGGCTAAAGGGATCAAGGGGTATGGAGAGAAGGCAGGGATGGGATACCGAGTTGGATGATCAGCCATGATCATATTGAATGGCGGTGCAGGCTCGAAGGGCCGAATGGCCTACTCCTGCACCTATTTTCTATGTTTATATGTGACGTTTCAGGTATATCTCGACCCAAAACGACACCCATTCCTTCTCTCCAGCAATGCTGCCTGTCCTGCTGAGTTACTCCAGCTTTTTGTGTCCATCTTAGAGTCTTGATTAGTACGGGTGTCAGGGGTTATGGGGAGAAGGCAGGAGAATGGGGTTGGGAGGGAGTGATAGATCAGCCGTGATTGAATGGCAGAGTAGACTTGATGGGCCGAATGGCCTAATTCTACTGCAGGATTGTGTGAACCTTGGTGTGTTGCAGGCTGTACGAGCAGCTTCCTGAGGTGACCAGGCGGAAGGAGGAGGAGAAGCGCAGGTCTGAGTCCAGGAGCAACAGGCTGCGGGCTCAGCTCTACAAACAGGTGGGTCCTCACACAGGGACAAACCACCCACAGCCCCAGAAAGCCGTACACCAGGTCAATCCCGGACCTAGACCGGGCCAGCCCCAGCCCAACCCCGGGTCAGACCCAGCCCCAGTCCCAGCACAGGTCAGCCCCAATGTCCAGCAGCAGACCCGATTGTCCTGTCCTGCCCCACACTGATGCCACAGGGTGATGCTTGTCAAAGTCACACAGCACGGAAACAGGCCCTTCGGCCCAACTCTTCCATCCTGACCAAGCTGCCCTCTCCGTGTTAATCCCATTGGGCCCATATCCCTCAAAACCTTTTGCATCCATGTCCAAATGTCCCTTAAACATTATAGCACCTGCCTGTGTTTAAGAAGGAACTGCAGATGCTGGAAAATCGATGTTAGATAAAATGGCTGGAGAAACTCAGCGGGTGCAGCAGCATCTACAGAGCGAAGGAAATATCTGAAGAAGGGTTTTGGCCCGAAACGTTGCCTATTTCCTTTGCTCCATAGATGCAGCTGCACCTGCAGTTTCTCCAGCACTTTTATCTACCATAGCACCTGCCTGAACTGCCTCGCAGACCTGAGGTGTAGGTGTCAGGCCCTACGGCCAACCCAGCTGCCCCATGTATACTAGTCCCACCTGCCCGCGTTTGACCCATGTCCCAACGACCTCCTCCGGCAGCTCACTCCCTACACCCAGCACAATGCCCCTCAGACTCCGATTAAATCTGTCCCCCATCACCTCACCTTAACCCTGCGTCACCTCTTGTCCACCCGTCTCAATGTGTAACCTCTCCTCTCCCCTCTCTGCAGAAAATCACCAACCGTGTCCTGGGGAGGAAGGTGTCCTGGCAGTGAGTGCCGCAGAGACACGCACTGCATCTCACTCTCCTCTGTGCCGCCAGCTTCAATGTAAATAAAGAAGTATTTAAATACATCTCCTCCTTGTTGCTTCTCTCTCCAGCGGCCGGGTCAACACACCATCCACTGCTGGAATATCTCAGCACGTCAGTGGGTGGAACAGGGAGTTGCAGATGCTGCCTGTCCATTGCCAACTCACACCTGCAGTCACAACAGCACTTTGTGTTTTGCTCCAGATTCCATTACATTGAAGTCCTTGTCCCACTGGCCCCATTCCCCCGACTCTTTCTCCTCCTGCACCTGTGCAGAACTCCATTTCACCACTAACTTTGGACCTGACATTAGCTGGGACTATTTCTGATCCACTCCCTCCCTTTCCCAATCTCTCAGTATAAGGGGTCCTGACCCAAGCCGTTGCCTGTCCATCTCTTCCTCAGCTGACCTGCTGAGTTCTTCTTGCTCAATATCAAACATCCCAGACGATTGGGTAACAACCGACACCGAGTCATACAGCTTGCAATCAGGCCCTTCGGCCCAACTGTTCATGCCAGCCACATTATCTACACATCTAAATATTTTCTATCCACGTCCCTCTCCTAGTTTTAAATGTTGTGATAGTACCACCCTCAACTACCTCTGGTAGCTCATTCCATACACCCACACATGTTTAATTGCCATATGTACTGAAAATGGAACTCAGCAGCACAACAGACCATTGATATTACATGGTTCTTTAACCTGGATAAGTTCAAACCTCTTGCACTGTGCCCTCCATAATGTTTGGGACAAAGACCCATCATTTATTTATTTATTTGCCTCCGTACTCCACAATTTGAGATTTGTAATAGAAAAAAAATCACACGTGGTTAAAGTAAGCATTGTCAGATTTTATTAAAGGCCATTTTTATACATTTTGGTTTCACCATGTAGAAATTACAGCTGTGTTTATATACATCGTCCCCCCATTTCTGGGCACCATAATGTTTGGGACACAGCGATGTCATGTAAATGAAAGTAGTCAGATAAGTGAGCCAGTACCTTCAGCAGCAATACATGCCCAGGCCATAACACCCCCACCACCGTGTTTCACAGATGAGGTGGTATGCTTTGGATCTTGGGCAGTTCCTTCTCTCCTTCATACTTTGCTCTTGCCATCACTCTGATATGTTAATCTTTGTTTCATTTGTCCACAAGTACTTTTTCCAGAACTGTGGTTGCTCTTTTAAGTACGTCGTGGCAAACTGTAACCTGGTCATCCTATTTTTGCGCTAACCAGTGGTTTACATCTTTCAGTGTAGCCTCTGTATTTCTGTTCATCAAGTCTTCTGGTCATTGACAAATCCACACCCGACTCCTGAAGATGTTTCTGATCTGTCGGACAGGTGTTTGGAGATTTTTCTTTATTATAGAGAGAATTCTTCTGTCATCAGCTGTGGAGGTCTTCCTTAGCCTGCCAGTCCCTTTGCGATTAGTCAGCTCACCAGTGCTCTCTTTCTTCTTAATGATGTTCCAAACAGTTGATTTTGGTAAGCCTAAGGGTTGGCTGATGTCTCTAACAGTTTTATTCTTGTTTCTCAGTCTTATAATGGCTTCTTTGACTTTCAATGGCACAACTTTGGTCCTCATGTTGATAAACAGCAATAAAAGTTTCCAAAGGTGATGGAAAGACTGGAGGAAAGACTAGGTGCTGAGAGCTCACTCATACCTGCATTAAGGAGGCAATTAAACACACCTGAGCAAATACAAACGCCTGTGAAGCCATGTGTTCCAAACATTATGGTGCCCTGAAATGGGGGGACTTTGTATAAACACAGCTCTACATGGTGAAACCAAAATGTATAAAAATGGCCTTTGATAAAATCTGACAATGTGATTTATTATAAATCTCAAACTGTGGAGTAGTACAGGTGCACAACCTTTTATCCGACAGCCTTGGGACCAGACACTTTTCGTAATTCAGAATTTGTCGGTCTTCGGAATGGATTTTTTTTAGCGTAGATTTTAATGGCTGGCTCAGTGGTAGAGTGCTCGGCTCATATCCGCAAGGTCGCGAGTTTGCGCCTTGATCCCGGCAGTTACTCGGTCGCGAGTTTGAGTCTTCAATGTAGTTTTTTCATGCAGAATAAATGTTTGTATGAAATGCAGTGTAGGAGAGGTGTACGACTGGTCGGCAGAACTTTGGAAATTGCTCTAAAAACGTGCTGTGTGAAGCAGAAACAGCACCAAACTCCAGAGGAATCCGCTCCCCGATGTGAGTGACAGTGGCTCTGTGGCAAAGAACACCTTGCACACCATCAGCTTCTGCCCCTACGTGTTCCTCTGGAGTTGGAGCGGGGCTGGAGTTGAAGCTGGCTGCTCTCTCTTGCAGTGGGCCTGTCGTGCCCGTTGGTCCTTGACGTCTCCGGCCGCCCCCTGGACTGGAGCTGAGACTGGGAACTGTACCGCCCTTGCCCCCTCCCTCTGCAACTGCAAACAACCCGTCTCCTGCTCACCCTGAAGGGCGGTACAGTTCCCGGAGGATAGCAGTGGCCGGAGACGTCAGGACCAACAGGAACCCGCTCCCCGATTGGCCCCTACAATGCCCCGAGCTGCGCCCCGTCATCCGCAACCCATGTTCCTCTGTAGTTGGAGCGGGGCTGGGCTGCTGCTGGCTGTGGGTGGGGTCTGGTGTGCTTGACGGTGGTCGACGTCCCAATTGGTCCTGACTCTCCGGTGACACTAGCCTGATGGCTGCCATCGCCGACGTGAAGACAGTACAAAGCCCCCGCGCGGGTGCAATGAGCGGGGAGCTGGAGAGGGGAAGGATGGGGTCACACATTGGCCGGGAAGCAGAGGGGGTGATGCAAATGAAGGGAGCGACAATCTGCTGCTGCCTGCTTGAGTGAAAGTCCCACGCAAGACTCACGATAACTGTGTATCGTGTCACCGTGGGAACTTTTTATCAGTGAGGTAGCAGCATATTGTCAATTGCTAACCCTCCCGCGCAAACTCTCACCTTCTCTTTTATGTGGGGATTTAGTTCCCCTTTCTTCGAGGACCGACCGGAGGTTCCGCTGTCACCTCTGCGGGCCGCCCTCGAACGTCCTGTCTTGGGATAGTAGGGGGCGAAAAACAGCACAATATCCCCCTCTCCAACTCCAGAGGAATCCGCTCCCCGATGGGCCGCTACGGCGACGTGGCAGTTCGCCCACAGCCCGAGCTGCGCCACAAGAACAAGACATACCCCTTGCACACCATCAGTTTCGCCCATACGGGGAGCGTGTTCCTCTGGAGTTGGAACGGGGATGTCTGATATCTCCGTGCTAGTGGGCCTGGGGGTCGGTGTTCCGTTGGTCCTGACACTGGCACTGTGCTGCTAGCATACGTGAAGAACAGTGTAATGTAGAGGGGAGGGAAGCATGCCACATGTAGCATGAAGCAGCACAGGTTCAAACTGAAGGGAGCCAATCACGCTGCCTGCCCCGCTGATGCCCCAAGCAAGACTCCGATACACTGTGTATCGTAAGTCACCGTAGGAACTCGCAGCTGGCAGGTAGCAGCTATTGCCAATTACATTTACCTCATATGAATGGGGATTTAGTTCCCCTTTCTTCGAGGACCGACCGGAGTTTCCGCTGTCCCTCTGCGGGCCGCCCTCGGTGAACGTTTTCACGGACCTTTCTTCAAGGACTGAAAAATGTCGCTATTCGGAGGTTTTCGTTATTTGGATCTTCGGATAAAAGGTTGTGCACCTGTAGTAGGTTCCCCTCGGTCATGACTGACCATGGGTGATGCATCCTAGTTGTTGGCTGCTTGCTGCAAACCTCGACTGGAGCAGCGTTGCTTGAGGCTGAAGAGACCAATGTGGGAGTGACAGTCTCTGTGGCAAAGGTCACATTTGTGTGTGGGGTCTCTGGATTGTTGAAGTTGCTGCGCTCCTTTCTGCGTGCCCGCTTGTCTGCCGCTGCGTTCAACAGTTTCTCTTCCCCCGTTTTGAGATGTTGGTTCAGGGTACCCCTCCACCTCGTGCGGTCAGCTGCAAGACTCTCCCAGGACTCCACATCGATGTCAAGTGCCTTCACATCTCTTGCAATTGAGAGACATGATGCAAATAAATAAATGATGGGTCTTTGTCCCAAACATAATGGACGGCACTGCATTTGATCGTGACCTCTTCTGCTCCTTGCAAAATGTTACCACAGTACGGTCGAGCATCTTTGATGCTGCCTGTCCCGCTGAGTTACTCCAGCATTTTGTGTCTACCTTCGGTTTACAACAGCATTTGCAGTTCCTTCCTGCACATGAGGAGGATGGGTCTGTGTACACACGGTGGGATGTGCTGCTTCAAATGGGGAACTGATATGCCAGGAATAATTTAAAACATGCACTTCTGTAGAACATAATTTTAATTGCATAACTGAATCAGCAATTGTTACAACAATTTATGTAAAAACACAAAGACAACAAGATAACCCAAAAGAACAGTTTCCATAATCAGTACAGTGTTGAGATAATTTGTACAATGTTGTAATTGTCTGGTAAAGCTGGAGGAGGAAGAGAAGGATGGGGGGGGAGGAGAGGAGAACACTTGGACCCAAAATATACTCTGTTGCAAGTGGCTGCCTTCACTTGTTCTGTTTGCCCGCGCTCTCCTCCCGCCGCTGGCTCACGTACTTCTGAAAAACACCAGACGGCTTTGTCACTCCAGCATGTGGAGAACATAGAACAGTACAGCCCCACAGGCCCTTTGGCTCACAACATCTGTGCCGAACATGATGCCAAGACCATTTGTTATCTGCCTGCACATAGTCTGCATTTCATCTGCTCCACTGCAAAATCTCCTCAAGGTATGCCTACTCTGAAGAAGTCCTCCTCTCTCGAATGGGTTCCATAACACCCTCTCTTGCTGCCTCCCCTCCGTGATTCTTCCTTCTCTACAATCATTGTTTGTCCTTTTGCATACCTTTATATATTTGTTCTGTGTACCTTTTAATGTCTCTCGTTTCCCTCTCCCCAACCTTGAGGGTCTCAACCCAAAACGTCACATTTCTTTCCCTTTTCCCCTATTCCTTCTCTCCAGAGATGCTGCCTGACCCGCTGTTACTCCAGCTTTTTGTGTCTATCTTCCCTCCATTCCCTGCAGTTCCATGTGCTTATCCGAAAGCTTAAATGCCACCATTGTATCTGCCTCCAGCACCACTGCTGGCAATGCATTCCAAACCCCCAATAACCTGTGTAAAAAAACACCGGCCCCGCACATCTCCAATAATCTTTCCCCATCTCACCTTATGCCCTCTAGTGTTGGACATTTCCACCCTAAGAAAAAGGTTCTGACTGTACCCATAAACGTTATAAACTTCTATCAGGTCTCCCCTCTACCTCTGGCGTTCCAGACACAACAACCCAAGTCTGTCCAACCTCTCCCTGTAGCTCAAACCCTCTAATCCAGGCAACATTCTGATCACCAGGAGGCACACAAGAGACTGCAGATGCTGGAATTGTGAGCAAAAGGCAGCGAGCCAGGCAGCATCTGTGGAAGGCATTCCCTCCACATGGTTAAGTGCGGGGCAAGTTTTTTTCCCCCAGAGGGTGGTGGGGGTCTGGAACGGTGGTGGTGGAGGCTGATATATGATAGAGATCGAGAACTTTGGGTCAAGACAACCCGAAGGTAGACAAAAATGCTGGAGAAACTCAGTGGGTGAGGCAGCATCCATGGAGTGAAGGAATAGGCAACGTCATCTATTCCTTCCCTCTATAGATGCTGCCTCACCCACTGAGTTGCTCCAGCATTTTTTGTGTACCTTCAATTTCTCCAGCATCTGCAGTTCCTCCTTAAACCTTTCTCTCAACGTCAGCAAGACAAAGGAGATAGTGATGGACTTCAGGAAGTGAAGCGGTTCACACACCCCAGTCTGCATTGACGGCGCTGAAGTAGAGATGGTTGAAAGCTTCACATTCCTAGGAGTCAAAGGTAGACAAAAATGCTGGAGAAACAGCATCTATGGAGCGAAGGAAATAGGCAACGTTTCAGGCCGAAACCCTTCTTCAGTGCTACGAGTCAATATCACCAACAACTTCTCCTGGACCACCCATACTGAAGCAACGCCCAAGCAAGCACACCCACTCCTCTACTCCCTTACAAGACTTACGAAGTCCGTCATGTCCCCCACAACTCTCACCAACTTCTACAGATGCGCCGCAGGAAGCATTTTATCGGGATGCATCACAGCACGGTTTGGGAACAGCTCCATCCAAGACCACAAGAAATTGCAGCAAATTTTGGACGCAGCCCAGACCATCGCACAAACCGACCTCCCTTCCATTGACTCCATCTACACCTCACGCTGCCACGGTAAGGCCAGCAGCATCATCAAGGACCAGTCTCACCCCCGCCACTCCAGGTATAGAAGTGTGAAAACACACACACCTCCAGATTCAGGACAGTTTCTTCCCAGCTGTTATCAGGCAACTGACTCATCCTACCACAACTAGAGAGCAGTTCTGAACTACTATCTACCTCATTGCTGATTCTTGGACTATCTTTGAGCGGACTTTACTGGCTTTACCTTTCACTAAATGTTATTCTCTTATTATCTATCTATACACTGTGGATGGCTGGATTGTAATCATGTATGGTCTTTCCGCTGACTGGTTTACACGCAACAAAAGCCTTTCACTGTACCCTGGTACACCTGACAATAAACTAAACTAAGTAGTAAATGCAAAGGACACCCACTCATCCCCATGCCAGAGTCATTCCCAACACAACAGGCATTGGTGAAGAGTGCAAGAGCAGCCTTACTTACCTCCATGTTCTTATAGTGTAGCACAGTGCCACAGTGGGTCACCTTGGCCGTGTCTTCATTGGTGTAGAACAGGGAACAGATCTGGCAGAAGTAGCCCGTCTTGGGGACAATGAACTCCACACCTGCAGACAGACAAGGATGATGAGATGAATCCTGCCCAGGGGCTGACAGCACTCTCACCCCAAGCTCCAACCTGGCCCAGTCATCTGCACCCTTGCTTTCCCATCCCACTCTCTACCTCCCCTGGAGACCACCTTGAACAGGTAGAGGGGTAGTCAGCATGAGAATGGCAGTGGTGGGGGTGTGTGGTTGGGGGTTTATGGGAGTCATAGAGCTGTTCTCTACGGAAACTGGGCTCTTTAGCCCAACTGTCCATGCCACAAAGATGCCTCATCTAAGCTAGCCACATTTGCCCATATCCCTCTAAACATATGTCCTCTAGTTCTTCATTCCCCTACTCTGGGCAAGAGACAGGTGTTTTTAGATGATCTATTCCTCTCCTGATTTTGTACACCTCTATAAGATCACTCCTCATCCTCCTGCGCTCCAAGGAATAAAGTCCGAGCCTACTCAACCTCTCCCTGTGGCTCAAGCTCTCAAGTCCTGGCAACACCTTGTAAATCTTCTTTGCAAACTTCCCAGCTTAGCAACATCCTTCCTATAATAAGGTGACCAAATCTGAACACAATACTCCAAATATGGCCTCACCAACATCTGCAACATAACGTCCTGACTTAAGAGTCAAGAGTTACATACGTGGAAACAGGCCCTTTGGCTCAACCTGCCCACGCGCACCGACCGACCTGCTCTATCTACACTAGTCTTGTAGAACGTCTGCATTAAAATCCATCAACTATTCCGTAGCACACTCAGAGACTAGTCCAGATCTGGGATGAGCTGCCAGAGGAAGCTATAGAAGTGGATATAGTTACATCTTTTAAAAGACATTTGGACAGGTTTTAAGGACATTCGGGGAAAGAGGGCAACTAGAAAGAGTATGGGGCCCCTGTAAAACCAAAGCAGACATCTGTGTGTGGAGCCGCAGGAGATGGGTAAGGTCCTCAATGAGTATTTCTCCTGTGTTTATACTGTGGACAAAGACATGAGGACTGGGGAACCTGGGACAGTGAATGGAAGTGTCTTGGAGACAGTCAGTGTTACAGTCGAGGAAGTGCTGACGTAATATCTGGACCTTTAAAAAGCCTTTGACAAGATCCCACACAAGAGATTAGTGTGCAAAATTAGAGCACATTATATTAAGGGTAGAGTATTGATATAGATAGAGAACTGGGTGGCAGGCAGGAAGCAAAGAGTAAGGATTAACGGGTCCTTTTCAGAATGGCAGGCAGTGACTAGTGGGGTACCGCAAGGCTCGGTGCTGGGACCCCAGTTATTTCCAATAGATATTAACGATTTAGACGAGGGAATTAAATGTGACATCTCCAAGTTTATGGATGACATAAAGCTGGGTGGTAGTGCGAGCTGTGAGGAAGATGCTGGGATAGGTTGGGTGAGGGAGCAGATGCGTACAATGTGGATACATGTGAAGTTATCCACTTTGGTGGCAAGAACAGGAAGGCAGATTATTATCTGAATGGTAGACAAAAATGCCGGAATAAGTCAGCGGGACAGGCATGGTGAGAAGGAATGGGTGACGTTTCGGGTCGAATCCCTTCTCCAGACTGATGTCAGGGGAGGGGGCGGGACAAAGATAGAATGTAGTCGTGTTAACTGTGCCAGATGAGAAAAAGGGGAGGTGCAACGAGACATGGGTGTGCTTATACATTAGTTACTGAAAGTAAGCATGCAGGTCCAGCAGGCAGTGAAGAAAGCTACTGGCATGCTGGCCTTCATAGCAAGAGGATTTTAGTATAGGAGCAAGGAGGTCCTACTGCAGTTAGACATGGCCCTGGTGAAACTGCACCTGGAGTATTGTGTGCAGTTTTGGTCTCCTAATTTGAGGAAGTACATCCTTGCTATGGAGGGAGTGCAGCGTAGGTTCACCAGGTTAATTCCCGGGATGGCGGGACTGACATATGACGAAAGAATGGATCGACTGGGCTTGTATTCATTAGAATTTAGAAGGATGAGAGGGATCTTATAGAGACATAAAATTCTTAAATGATTGGACAGGCTAGATGCAGAAAAAAGTTGTTCCGGATGTTGGGGGAGTCCAGAACCAGGGGTCACAGTTTAAGAATAAGGAGTAGACCATTTAGGACTGAGATGAGGAAAAACCTTTTCACCCAGAGTTGTGAATATGTGGAATTCTCTGCCACAGAAGGCAGTGGAGGCTAATTCACTGGATGTTTTCAAGAGTTATATAAAGCTCTTAGGGCTAGCAGAATCAAGGGATATGGGGAGAAAGCAGGAACAGGGTACTGATCAGCCATGATCATATTGAATGGTGGTGCTGGCTCAAAGGGCCAAATGGCCTACTTCTGCTATTTTCTATGTTTCTATGTCATGTGAAGATAGATATATCTCCCGGGTCTAATCAGATATATCTGAGGACACTGTGGAAAGCTAGAGAGGAAATTGCAGGAGTCATGGCTGAGATACATGTATGACCAAGTGAGGTGCTGGAAGAACAGAGGTTAGCTTATAGTGTTCCTTCATTTAAGAAGGATTACAAGGAAAAGCCTGGGAACTTTAGAACAGTGATCTTAATATCTGTGGTAGGCAAATTACTGGAGAGTGTTCTGAGGGATAAGATATACATGCATTTGGACAGACAGGCCAATTAGAGATAGTTAGCACGTATATAGATTTCAGCACAGCATTCGACAAGCTCTGCATGATCGGCTGGTCTGGAAGGTTAGATCGCATGGTATTTAATGGTGAGGAATTCACCCTCACACGAGGCAGATGCAGTCACTGCCAGTACAAGGCCAGACCATGTCGTGACCTCTGTGCACTCACCGATGGGACTGTTGGGCTTGTACGGAGGCATCTTCAGCTGGGTGAGCGGCGCGCCGGCCAGTTTCATCTTCTTTGCCGCCGGTCCCAACTCTGGCGGAGGCTCCCTCTTCAGTTTGGCATCTGAGAAAATGAAGCATGTGAGGGACGGCACCACAACATGACAACTGGCCTTCAAGGCCAAGGGGACAGAGATTTACAATGATGTTACCAGGTTGTAATCTACCCAAGCGCAATATGAGGTGCTGTTCCTCCAATTTGTGTGTGGCCGCCCGCACTCTGGCAATGGAGGATGCCCAGCACAAAATGGTGAGTGTGGGATTGGGAATGGTTAGCGACCAGGAGATCAAGTCGGCCTTGGCGCACCGATCATAAGTGTTCAGCGGAACGGTCGCCAAGTCCACGCTTGGTCTCGCTGATGTGTTTTTTGGGGGGGGGGGGGGGGGGGGGGGGGGGGGAAGAGATTCTCCCGCTCTACAATAAGTCTGAATAAGGGTCACCTCATCATGTTCTCCACAGATGCTGCCTGACCTGCTGAGTTACTCCAGCATTGTGTTCTTTTGTGTATTAACTATCTGCAGTTCCTTATTTTTACTAAAGAATGTCATTGTATCTAGGACCAGTGAGAATGAAGTGTTAGAGGCCCAAACAGCCTCTTCCTGCTGCTCTTTACAATGTGGTTGGATATATTCTGGCACATTATTCACTGCCTGGTGGGTGCATCGAGCACCCCCATCTCTGTGAGACAGGCCCCAAAACAGAGACGCTGGAATCCTGAGCAAAACACCAAGTGTTGGAGGAACTCAGTGGGCCAGGCAGGATCCGTGGAGGGAATGGACAGGTTACGTTTCGGGACGGGACATTTCAGACTCAGCGATCAAAAGTTCTGACCCCCCCCCACAAGGACAGAGCTAGGGTGGCACAGCGGTAGAGTTGCTGCCTCATAGCACCAGAGATCTGGGCTTGATCCTGACCACGTCTGTATGAAGTTTGTACGTTCAGGTTTAACAGTTAATTGGCTTTGGTAAGAATAAAACTGTCCCTAGTGTGTAGGACAGTGTTAGTGTACGGGGTGATCGCTGGTGGGTGCGGATTCGGTGAGCTGCACTGCATCTCTAGTTTGTAAAGGGCTCGGGTCGGGGAGCTGGGAGCGCTGGTTAAATTAGCAGCCAAACCCGGGTGTGGGCTGGCCCTCCCTCTCCCGGCACTAACCGGCTCGCTGCTCCGTGCCGCCACTCCTCGTGGCGTCCCCAGCAGAGGCCGCGGGGGCGGTGACCAAGCTGGCGGGCGGGGGTCCAGTTGTGCCGTGGGCGGGCTCCCCTCCTCCGCCTGTCGATGACACCACTTGGCTCTTCACTGCCTGGCTCTTCACCGCCGCGCTTCCTGCGGCTGAGGCGGCAGCTTGTGGCCTGGTGACTGCAGTGGTGGCCTTGACCGGCGCGGTGACGGCAGCAGCTTTGTCTGACTTTGTCACGGAAGCTTTGCACAGCTCTGTCCCCGGCTGTGTGACAGTGGCTTTCCCCGGCTGTGTGGATGGACCTTTGCCTGGCTTGGTAGCGAGTGCTTTGTCCGACTTTGTGAGGGCAGGCTTGCCCAGCACTGTGGCGGTGTGAGATTTGCCCGAATCCATAGCAGAGGGAGCTTTGTCCAGCTCTGTGGCAGCCGCTTTGTCCAACTTTGTGGAGGCAGCTTTGCCCGGTTCTGTAGCTGTGGCTTTGCCCGGCCCTGTAGCTTTGCCCGGCCCTGTAGCTTTGCCAGGCTCTGTGCCAGCAGGTTTGCCCGGCTCTGCACCTTTGCCAGGCTCTGTGCCAGCAGGTTTGCCCAGCTTTGTGGTTGCGCCAGGCTTTGTGCCGGCAGGTTTGCTCGGCCCTGTAGTTGTGGCTTTGCCAGGCTCTGTATCGGCAGGTTTTCCCGGCCCTGTAGCTTTGCCAGCCTCTGTGCCAGCAGGTTTGCCCAGCTTTGTGGTTGTGCCAGGCTCTGTGCCAGCAGGTTTGCCCGGCTCTGCAGCTTTGCCAGCCTCTGTGCCAGCAGGTTTGCCCGGCTCAGTAGTTGTGGCTTTGCCAGGCTCTGTATCGGCAGGTTTGCCCGGCTCTGTAGCTTTGCCAGGCTCTGTGCCAGCAGGTTTGCCCGGCTCTGTAGTTGTAGGTTTGCCAGGCTCTGTATCGGCAGGTTTGCCCGGCTCTGTAGTTGTGGCTTTGCCAGGCTCTGTATCGGCAGGTTTGCCCGGCTCTGTGCTGGAACCTTTGTCCGGCTCTGCTGAAGCGGAGGTTGTGCCCAGCTCTGTCTCCGTCTCCATGGGCTCCACCTCCTCCCCCGCTGCTGTGGGCTCTGGCTCGGCTCCAGCTGGCTCCTCCATCGTCTCCTCTGCCGTAGACGGCACGCCGGGCTCTGTGTGGCACAGAAAGGTTCAGGAGCTGAGACTATCGTATCTGCCTCCACATTGCAGACACCCACCACCCGCTGTGTAAAATACATCCCGTACACCTCCTTTAAACTTTGTCCCTCTCACATTAAAGCTATGCCCTCCAGTGTTTGACTGGGAAAAGGTTCTGACTTAGTCTGAAGAAGGGTCTCGACCCGAAACGTCGCTCATTCCTTCTCTCCAGAGATACTGCCTCACCCGCTGAGTTACTCCAGCATTTTGTGTCTACCAAAAGGTTCTGGCTGTCTATCCTATCTATTCCTCCCTTCATTTTATATACCTATATCTATCAGTTCTCCCTTCAACCTCCAGCGTTCCAGAGAAATCAATCAAATTGTGTTCAACCTCTCCCTGTAGCTAACACCCTCTCCTCTCTTGCCTCCCTCAATAACCTGGGATAGATCCCATCAGGTCCCGGGTACTTGTCCACTCAGCAACAGCCTCATCTCCATCTCAAAGTGCCAGAGCAAATTAGTGTTCTCCACACTGATATCACTCTCCTCAGTGAATACTTGTTTAGCACCTCACCTACATCCTCTGATTGCAAGTATTTAATCCCTCATTACCCGTGAACGCTCCTTCCTGCTTCCTCCTCCCTGCTCACCCTCTTGTTTTGAACGTCTGTATAAAAACTCTTAATCAGACTCGGCAATGACATTTTATGGCCCCTTTTGGACCTTCAAATCACATGCTTGAGCTCTTTCCACAGTGTATCTACAGCTCTCACAGAGGGGGGGGGGGAGGGGGGATAGGGTATATACCTGCAGTGGTTATGGGAGGTGAAGGGGATGATGAAGCCGAATTTTAGTTAAAAATATAAGAAGATATTAAATTGGCTTCTGGGCTAGCTTACAGCTTATATTTAGTGTCAAATTAGGCTTGCCTTAGGTTGCGGTGTGTGTGAGATAATAAATCCTATAGCATTGTCTCCCAAGTGAGGAAGTGACAGAGAGGAAGAGAGACATAGCTAGTCACATCTTTGTAAACAAATGGTCTATGTTTATGAGGGACCAAGTGACAGAGAGGAAGCAGCGAGGGTGATCTCTTTGGAGATAAAATAACCTAAAGCAAATGGCCAATGTTTTTAGTATATCTTGTACCATGTAAATAAAAGGCCTTTGATGTGATGCATTCTGTGGAAACCTTTTCCTGTACCTCTGACCATGACTAATGTCTGTGGAATGTGCTAAGGGGACAAAAAAAACCTATTTAATGCAATGTAATTCTGTTGTTCAGGGAAGGTGGCTGAGCACAGTTAAGTGTCTACATTGGTCACTTAGCTGGAATTCTCGCTCCCTTCCATCGGCCGATGTTAAGTAAAGTTTTGAACTGGTCTACCAAACAGTTTGTGTGGTGTCTGTTTATTAAGAAGCGAACCTGGTTTAGTAGTTAAGTAGCGTTTTCAGGGAGGGGGTGATGAGAAGGTGTATACCTGCAGCGGTCGTGGGAGGGTAGGGGGAGGGTTAGAAACATAGAAAATAGGTGCAGGAGTAGGCCATTCAGCCCTTCGAGCCTGTACCACCATTCAATATGATCATGGCTGATCATCCAACTCAGTATCCTGTACCTGCTTTCACTCCATACCCCCTGATCCCTTTAACCACAAGGGCCACATCTAACTCCCTCTTAAATATAGCCAATGAACTGGCCTCAACTACCTTCTGTGGCACAGAATTCCAGAGATTCACCACTCTCTGTGTGAAAAATGTTTTTCTCATTTCGGTCCTAAAAGATTTCCCCCTTATCCTTAAACTGTGACCCCTTGTTCTGGACTTCCCCAACATCGGGAATAATCTTCCTGCAACTAGCCTGTCCAACCCCTTAAGAATTTTGTAAGTTTCTATAAGATCCCCCCTCAATCTTCTAAATTCTAGCGAGTACAAACCGAGTCTATCCAGTCTTTCTTCATATGAAAGTCCTGACATCCCAGGAATCAGTCTGGTGAACCTTCTCTGTACTCCCTCTATGATATGGTGTATCATATGTACCTCTATGGTGTATACCCGGGAGGGATGGGGATGGGGGGGGTTTGTGTATACCTGCAGTGGTCATGAGAGGGTAGGGGGAGGGATGGGGAGGGGGTGAGGAGAAGGTGTATACCTGCAGCGGTCGTGGGGGCCTGCTCATCCTCTTTGTCTTCTGCTGTTCCCCCCTCCTTGCTCTCGGCAGCTTGGGCATTGGGTTGCGACTCATCCCCTGGCATCTGCTCTTCCGCAGAATCTTCCTCTTCACCCACTTCATCCACGGTGACAAACTCGTCCAGGTTAAAGGGGAAGATGTCCTTTACCTGCACAAATGAAAACAAAACACTGGTTGGTTGATTTGGAACCAGGGGCAGAGTCAGAGAGACACAGAGCACATAAACAGGCCCTTCGGCCCAACTTGCCCCATCTACACTAGTCCCGCCTGCCCAAGTTTGGCCCATATCCCTCCAATTTCCTATTCATGTAGCTGTCCAAATGTCTTTTTCATGTCATTTAAAAAAAGGGCAGTGATACAACACTTCAATTGTAACCATGTAAACTAGAACAACCATCTATATCAACCATCATAACATGAACATTAAAAAGCTTTTGTTGTACGGTATCCAGTCAGCAGAGAGACAATACATGATTACAATTGAACCGTCCACAGTGTACAAATACATGATAAAGACACGTAGACAGGTACGTGGATAGGCGAGGTTTAGAAGGACAAGGGCCAAACTTGGGCAAGTGGTAGCATGATTGGCACGGGCGTGTTGGGGCAAGTGCCTGTTTCCTTTATATGACTCTATGAGTCTTAAAATAAGTATCTGTCCACTACTGGAGCTGACGGGCATCAGAAAAGTGCACAAGGAACTGTAAAAGACTCAGTGGGTCAGGCAGCAGCTGTGGAGGGGATGGACAGACGGCATCTTGAGTCGGGGTATGAAGAAGGGCCTTGATCTTCACTTTATCCGTACATTCCCTCCGCAGATGCTGCCTGACCCGCACGGGCAAATGGGGCTGGCTAAGACGGGGCATTCTGGCCAGTGTGGATGAGTTGGCGGGGGGAGAGGGGGCAGGGACTCTGGGAGAGAGGAGGCAGGGACTCTGGGAGAGAGGAGGCAGGGACTGGGAGAGAGGGGGCAGGGATTGTGGGGGGGGGGGAGGGGGCAGGGACTCTGGGGGAGAGGGGGCAGGGACTCTGGGGGAGAGGGGCAGGGACTGGGGGGGAGAGGGGCAGGGACTCTGGGGGAGAGGGGGCAGGGGACTCTGGGGGAGAGAGGGGCAGGGACTCTGGGGGAGAGGGGGCAGGGACCTGGGGGGAGAGGGGGCAGGGACTCTGGGGGAGAGGGGGCAGGGACTCTGGGGGAGAGGGGGCAGGGACTCTGGGGGAGAGGGGGGGAGAGAGGGACTCTCTGGAGAGAGGGGAGGGGGCAGGGACTCTGGGAGAGAGAGGGGGGGGGCAGGGACTCTGGGAGAGAGACTCTGGGGAGAGGGGGCAGGGACTCTGGGTGAGAGGGGGCAGGGACTCTGGGGAGAGAGGGGGCAGGGACTCTGGGGAGAGAGGGGGGAGGGGGGGAGAGGGGGCAGGGACTCTGGGGAGAGGGGGCAGGGACTCTGGGGAGAGGGGGCAGGGACTCTGGGGGTGAGAGGGGCAGGGGACAGGGGTCTGGGGAGAGGGGGCAGGGACTCTGGGTGAGAGGGGGCAGGGACTCTGGGGTGAGAGGGGGGCAGGGACTCTGGGTGAGAGAGGGGGCAGGGACTCTGGGGTGAGAGGGGGCAGGGGGGGGCACTCTGGGTGAGAGGGGGCAGGGACTCTGGGTGAGAGGGGGCAGGGACTCTGGGTGAGAGGGGGCAGGGACTCTGGGTGAGAGGGGGCAGGGACTCTGGGTGAGAGGGGGCAGGGACTCTGGGTGTGAGAGGGGGCAGGGACTCTGGGTGAGAGGGGGGCAGGGACTCTGGGTGAGAGGGGCAGGGACTCTGGGTGAGAGGGGGCAGGGACTCTGGGTGAGAGGGGGGGGGGAGGGAGAGGGGGCAGGGACTCTGGGTGAGAGGGCAGGGACTGGGTGAGGGGGGCAGGGACTCTGGGTGAGAGGGGGGGGAGAGGGACTCTGGGTGAGAGGGGGCAGGGACTCTGGGGTGAGAGGGGGCAGGGACTCTGGGTGAGAGGGGGAGGGGGGGGACTGGGGTGAGAGGGGGCAGGGACTGGGTGAGAGGGGGCAGGGACTCTGGAGTGGGAGGGGACTGGGAAGGGAGGGGGCAGGGAACTCTGGGTGAGAGGGGGCAGGGACTCTGGGTGAGAGGGGGGGACAGGGACTCTGGGTGAGGAGAGGGGGGGCAGGGACGGGGAGAGGGGGCAGGGGGAGGGGGGCAGGGACGGGGGGGGGCAGGGACTCTGGGGAGAGGGGGAGGGGGGCAGGGACGGGGAGAGGGGGCAGGGACTCTGGGGGAGAGGGGGGCAGGGACTCTGGGTGAGAGGGGGCAGGGACTCTGGGGGAGAGGGGGCAGGGACTCTGGGGAGGAGGGGGGCAGGGACTCTGGGAGAGAGGGGGCAGGGACTCTGGGGGAGAGGGGGCAGGGACTCTGGGGGGGGCAGGGGACTGGGAGAGAGGGGGCAGGGGACTGGGAGGGAGGGGGCAGGGACTCTGGGGAGGGGGCAGGGACTGGGGGAGGGGGGGGGGGACTGAGAGAGGGGGGCAGGGACTCTGGGGAGAGGGGGGGGACTCTGGGAGAGGGGGCAGGGACTCTGGGGAGAGGGGGCAGGGACTCTGGGGGAGAGGGGGCAGGGACTGGGGGTGAGAGGGGGGCAGGGACTCTGGGGAGAGGGGCAGGGACTCTGGGGAGAGGGGGCAGGGACTCTGGGGAGAGGGGGCAGGGACTCTGGGTGAGAGGGGGCAGGGACTCTGGGGAGAGAGGGGGGGCAGGGACTCTGGGTGAGAGGGGGCAGGGACTCTGGGTGAGAGGGGGCAGGGACTCTGGGGAGAGGGGGCAGGGACTCTGGGGAGAGGGGGCAGGGACTCTGGGGAGAGGGGGGCAGGGAGGGGAGAGGGGGCAGGGACTCTGGGTGAGAGGGGGGCAGGGACTCAGGGTGAGAGGGGGCAGGGACTCTGGGTGAGAGGGGGCAGGGGACTAACAGGAGGTGTGGGGGAGAGAGAGGATAAGAAAGGAAAGTCACCATTTCTCTCTTTGGACTCCGGACGCTGGGCTTCCGATCCCGGCTGTTGCGGTCATGAAAGGTCTGGAAGACAGAAGTTGTATCATTGTTCAGCAGCTGCTCTGTGGGTAGTGTGCTTGATGCCCTGGAGCTTTCCCGACTACACTCTGAGGCTCAGTGTGAGCCAGTTGAGCTTTGAGCAAGAGGCAGAGGCCCACACACAGGTGGCCGCACACACACATCTCAGATAATATGCCTTCGCCATGTGTACACAGCGGGATATAGATCAGCTACAGAAACGGCCACACTAATGGCAGATGGAGTTTAATCCAAGCAAGTGTAAGGTGGTGCACTTTGGGAGGTTCAATGTAAGGGGACAATACACAGTTAATGGCACGGTCACACCAGTAACTTGCAGAGGGATCGCAGGGTCCAATTGCATATCTGCCTGAAAGTGGCAACACAAGTAGAGAGAGTGGTAGAGAAGGCTTATGGCATGCTTGCTTTTATAGGTCAGGGCATTGAGTATAAGAGTCAAGAAATCAAGATGCAGCTTTATGGGACTTTGGTCAGGCCACATTTGGAGTATTGCGTGCAGTTCTTTCTGCTTCATTGCAGGAATGATGAGGAAGGAAGGAGGCTTTGGGGAGGGTGCAGAGGAGGTTTACCAGAATGAAAGGCACAAAAAGCTGCAGTTGCTCAGCGAAACAGGCAGCATCTCTGGAGAGAAGGAATGGGTCGAGACCCTTCTTCAGTCCCGAATGCCAGAATGACGCCTGGGTTCTTGGTTTCCTGGTCCTCCAAAAATATTCCAAATGGAAAGTATTAGGAGGTATTAGCTGCAGGGAGAGGTTGGCCAGGCTTGGATCTCTGCAACATTGGAGGTTAAGGGGAGAACTAATAAAAGTTCATAAAATAATGAGAGGCATAAACACACTCTTTTATCAGAAATAGCAAATACTGGAGGGCATTGCATTACGGTGAGAGGGGCAACATTAAAGGCAATGTACGGGGGAGTAATTGTACCCAGAGGGTGGTGGTGGTGAGGGGGTAAGTGGTGAGCTTGCTCAATTTGGGCTCCGCTCCAGGAGATCAAGCACGGGGCCTGGTCTGAACTTGCATACGGTCTCAGTGAAGGGGCTGTCCCACTTAGGCGACCTAATCCGCGAGTCCAGAAGAGTGTTCTTGACCTTCAAGCTCGAGGGCACACGCCTGGAAAGCCTCGAGCTGGATCGACTGTCCGCGTTGAGACCGCGAGCTGGATCGACCGAACCGTGAGCTGCATCGACCGACCGCACACACACGCACACAAACACATCGCGAAGGCGGGGGCCAGGGAAAGCGGAGGAGCGCTGTCTGCGCGATGAAGTGGAAGGTAAAGGGCTGCCACAGTATACGGTAAGTCCTTTAGAAAGCGCGGAGGGGAGGGGGGGGGGGGAGAGAAGGGGGAGAGGAGAGGGGGGGGGGGGGGAAAGAAGGGGGGGGAGAAGGAGTGGAGACACTTTTAAGAAGTTTAATAAAGTTTTGTGGGCATTTTACCTACCGGTAGGTCTTCCTTGGTCCTGAAACTCCAATGAGCCAATCAAAAGACCCGGTCAGCGAAGGAGATTGCTGCCCTCGACTGCCTGTAAGTAAGTAGCGACCCCACTCCACTGCACTACGAGTTAAAAAGACCCATGCCGACCAAATGTTACTCGCGGAAAACTTTTCAACATGCTGAAAATTTTCCGAGACCTAGCTGAGGCCACGAGTATTCGGGAACTTCACTCGATCACGAAGGAGAGTTCCAGCAACCTCAGAGGACCTCCTATGACCACGTGTCGACCATGCTGTGAGTTTGAAGGTTGAAGACACTCTTCTAAACTCGCAGATTAGGTCGCCCAAGCGGGACAGGCCCTTGAGTATTTCTATGCACTGTATTAATGAGGGGCTGTGGTTGGGTGTGGGCATACGTTACTGAACCGCGTGTGTTGGTGAGGGGTGTGTTAGTGAGCCGCCGCGGTTGGGGCCAGGCTGACCTTGATCCTGGAGTATCTCTGGTGTTCTCTGTCCCGCGGGTGAGGTCGCCGTTCGCCGCGGGACTCCTTCTGGTATGCGGTGGCACCGCGGCCACTGCCCTCTCGGCTCGAGCTCTCCCGGGATGTGCTGCGTCCTCGTGCTGGCATGCCACCTTTGCCCGTACCCCGCTGTGCGTGCTCCTTCCTGGGGCCAACGCTCCTCTTGGCCCCGCTGGTCTTGGCCGCGGCGCTCTCTTTGCCCGTGGGCTTCACCACCATGGACCTGGGAGGCCTGGTGCTGGAGGTGGGGTTTGTGGATTTCTGCGGTGCCGAGGAGGTCTGGGTGGGAGAGGGGGCAGTCGCCCCGTCCGTGATCTGGGGAGACACACTCGGTTCGGGGGTGTCCTTCTCCATAGCCGGGGCAGTAGACGAAGTGTCGCTGGCCGGCTCCGGCTTGGACACGGCACCATTGCCTTCCGCCGATGCCGGGTCGGTGGGATTGGGAGCAGCGTTATCAGGAGCCGGGTTGGCGTTGCCCACTGCCGGAGCTGGCACTGGGCCAGGTTTGGTGGAGCCCGGCACAGCAGTGGCCACGGGTTTGACTGCCCCACCGGTCTCAGCTGTAGCTGTGGGTTTGCCGGCTGCATCATCACCGTCTGCGGTGGGCTTGGCTGTGGCGTCGCCGAGTTTGGCCACTGCATCGTCGGCGGTGACTTTGACCTGCAGGCTCGGGGAGGCTGCGATGGGTTTGGTGGGCACGGTGACGCTGTTACCGGCAGCTCTTGTAGGCACGGCTGAAGGTGTAGCCACGTTGGTCGCCACAGCGGCGGCTTTGGACGGTGTGTTTCCGCTCGCCGTGGTGGGTTTGCCGGTGGCCGGGGAGGAATCGCCGGAGCCGATGCCAGCCACGGGCAGGTCTGCCGGGGATTTGGTGACGGGCAGCTTGCTGGCTGTGCCTGGGGCTTTGACAGGTGCATGGGGATTGCCGACAGCAGTGGGCGACTGGTTCTGTGGTGCTGTGCCCCCCGTCTGCGGCTTGGCCTCAGGACCAGCCGTCTGCGCTGTGGCCGGGCTGGCGGCCTCTGCTTTAGTTTGGTCACTCGGCAGCTCTGGGGCTTTCTCATTGGTCACGGCGGTCATCTCCACATCGGCAGACTCCGCATTCGCCACCGGCGCAGGCTCCTTCGACTCCGGCTCCGTGCTGGCGTCACCACTGAGAAATAAAGGTGATGGTGAGCACGGGCTCAGACTGTGGAGGAGAAAAGTAACCACACACTCACCCCTTACTGCAACACCCCCGGCCCAGTCACACACACACACACACACACACACACACACACACACACACACACACACACACACACACACACAGAAATCAGAACAAGAATAACACAGCTCAGGGCTCTGCAGTTGTTTAACTTGGCATCATCTTCAGTACAGACAGGGTGGGCCGAAGGGCCTGGTCCTGTGCCGCCCTCTTCCGAGTTCTTTTGGTTTTGGTCTATTATCGTCACATGTCCCGAGGTACAGTGAACAGCTTTCTTTTGCATGCAATCCAAACAGATCAGATAATACTCGACATAAATACAATCAAGTCAAACTCAAGTACAATAGGCAGAGGAAAAAGGGAAGATACAGAGTGCAAAATATAGTTCTCAGCATTGTAGCGCATCACTTCCACAGACAAAGTCCAATGTCTACAATAGGTGCAGGAGTAGGCCATTCAGTCCTACACCAAGCCAGCACCGCCATTCAATGGCTGATCATCCCCAATCAGCACCCCATTCCTGCCTTCTCCCCATATCCCCTGACTCCGCTATCTTCAAGAGCCCCATCTAGCTCTCTCTTGAAAGTATCCAGTGAACCGGCCTCCACCGCCCTCTGAGGCAGAGAATTCCACAGACAAAATGTGAAAGGGGTGAATCGGAGAGTACCCTAGCTAATGGAAGGACCGCTCAGAAGCCTGATAACCTTTCTTGATTAGTACAGGTGTGAGAGGTTCTGGGGAGAAGACAGGAGAATGGGGTTAGGAGGGAGAGATAGATCAGCCATGATTGAATGGCAGAGTTGACTTGATGGACCGAATGGCCTAATTCTGCTCCTATCACTGATGACCTTATGAAGAGAAGGGAAGAAGCTGTTCCTGTGTCTGGTGTCACGTGCTAATGCCAGCAGGAATGGGGAGAAGCAGGAATGACCGGTGTGGGACGTAGCTGTAATATCATGCTTCATTATTTACATTATCATGTTCATCATGTTTAAGGAGCGGTATTAGTCCATTCGGCCCATCGAGTCGACTCTGCCATTCAATCATGGCTGATCCATCTCTCCCTCCTAACCCCAATCTCCTGCCTTCTCCCCATAACCCCTGACACCCGTACTAATCAAGAATCTGTCAATCTCCGCCTTTTTCCATTGCATTGGCCTTCACAGCCTTCTGTGGCAATCCAGATTCATCACCCTCTGACTATAGAAATTCCTCCTCATTTCCTTCCTAAAGGTACGTCCTTTCATCTTGAAGCTGAGGCCTCTGGTCATCGACTCTCCCACCAGTGGAAACATCCTCTTCACATTTAAAACATTATCCCAGTGCTGCTGAAATGGACTGACAATACAGCACCTGGGGCAGTACAATTTAACTTTGCTTTCTTTTACTGATGTCCTTTCATCAGGCAGTTCCTGGGTCTGTCTATGGCCCAACTCACCCATGATGGCCATTTGCTGACATTTGGCCCATATCCCTCTGAACCTTTCCTATCCATGTCTTTAAAATGTTGTGATAGTCCCAGCCTCAGCTACCTTCTCTAGCAGCTTCGTCCATATATCCACCACCTTCAGTGTGAAAAAGTTGCCCCACAAGTTCCTATTAGATCTTTCCTCTTTCGCCTTACACCTAATGCTATCTGGTTCTTGATTGCCCATCTTTGGTTAAAAGGACTGTGCATTCACCCGATCTATTCGACTCAGACTGATACAGCGTGAAAACTGCCACTTTGGCCCAACTTGCCCAGACTGACCAACATTTCCCATCTGTACTACTCTCACCTGCCTACATTTGGCCAATGATACCGGGTGTCAAGGGTTATGGGGAAAAGGCAGGAAAATGGGATTAGGAGGCAGAGACCAGCTGCGATTGAATGGCGGAGTAGGCTTGATGGGCCGAATGGTTTAATTCTACTCCTATAAAGTAAATAACCCTCTAAACCTATCCTATCCATGTGCCTGTTCAAATGTTTCTTAAATGTTGCGATAATACCTGCCTCAACTACCTCCTCTAGCAGCTTGTTCCATACACCCATCACCCTTTCTGTAAATCAGTTGCCCCTTAGGTTCCTATTAAATCTTTCAGCTTAAACCCATGTCCTGCGGCTCTCGATACCTCTACTCTGGGTAAAAGCCTCTGTGCGTCTACCCAATCTATTCACCTCATGCACCTCTATAAGATCACCCCTCTTCCTCCTGCTCTCAAAGGAATAGTCCCAGCCTGCTCAACCACTCCCTATAGCTCAGCCCCTCCAGTCCTGGCAACATCCTCGTAAATCATTTCTGCACCCTTTCCAGCTTAACAACATCTTTCCTATAACATGGTGACACAATACTCTTAAGTGTGGCCTGACCAATGTCTTGTACAATTGTATCATGACCTTCCCACTTCTATACTCAATACTGACTGAAGAAGGCTAAGGTGCCTAAGGACCTCTTGACCACCGTATCTAACTGTGATACTACTTTCAAGGAACCATGCACCTGCACTCCTAGATCCCTCTGCTCTACAACACTACCCAGAGCCCTACCATTTACTGTGTCGGTCCTGCCCTGGTGCGACTTCCAAAAATGCAACACCTCAGCTATCTCTATTAAATTCCATCAACCATTCCTCAGCCCACACGATCAAGATCCTGCAACAATTTCTACCAACCATCTTCGCTATCTACAATACCACCCACTTTAGTGCCATCTGCAAACTTACTAATCATGCCTTGTACGTTATCATCCAAATCATTGAAAGTCTCCTCCGGAGCTTATACACCTCTATAAGATCACCATTCAGCCTCCTGCACTCCAATGCCCTAGCCCACCCAACCTCTCACTTGTGAGACAACCAAAGCTTCATGCTGGGTTGTTTTCACTTTGGAATGCTGTTGCCTGGATGTTGTGCGGGAGCAGAATGCCAGCACGCTAACCAGACTTGGGCACTGTGCCAGGGAGCACCTGATATAACCCACAGCATGCCAATGGCAGTTGTGCAAACGTTCACTCGTGTATCATAAAATCATGGAGCTGTGCAGCACGGAAACAGGATCTTGGGCCCCATCTTGTCCGTGCTGACCAAGTTGGCATTCTAGGCCAGTCCCATTTGACCACATCCCTCTAAACCCTTATCCATATTATTGTCCAAATGACTTTTAAAAGTCCTAAATCTATTAACGGCACCAGTTTAATAATTCTGAAAATGTGCCTACCTCTCCTCCGTCAGTTGTTCTTTCTTTCCTTCATTCTGCAACAAAAAAAACAAATATTGTATTATTGTTCATCAATTCAAGCTGGAAACACAAACTTGAGGAAAGGTCCATGGAAGATGGTTCAAAAGTCGCTGCTTGTAGCACACTCCCCTGGGAGGGGAGTTGAATTGAAGAGGACAGATAGCAAGCAGCGCAGGAAATGAGACAAGCCCAGCTTCGGTGGGCAATCAGGCACAAGAGTCTCATAACCTCCGCTCTGCATTAGGTTGCCCAATCTCTTTCCACACAGTGAGATGGGGAGGCCACCACTGATCAGGTACCATACCAGACCAGCTGCAAGATAGTGACCACAAAGATGCAGGCAGCTGGGAATCCTGCAGTGAGGGACTCGCATCAGGACCGCCTGGAGCCTGTCAATGTCAGGAATGTTTAATTTCAGTTTTCCTCATATGCACCAAGGTACAGTGAAAAGCTTTTTGTTGTGTGCTAACCAGTCAGCGGAAAGACTATACATGATTATAATCGAGCCATTTACAGTGTACAGATACACTCCACACTTTGCTACACTATATTCCATCTTCCACTTCTCTCCCAACCTGCTGGGAAGAAACTGTCTCTGAATCTGGAGGCGTGCGGACGTGTGACGCAACACTCCCCAGTACCCGGGCAAGTGCGGCATCATCCAAGATGATCAGCATCACTCAAGATGATCAACACCATCCAAGACAAAACGGTCTGCAGCCGCCCCGTTAAGCACCCTTAATATTCCTCCCTCAGTCACCAACACATTGTGGCTGTGGAGTGCGCCACCATTAATACCCAGACACTAGGCAAGGAAACACTTCATGGTAAACTTTGGGAACCAGCAATGCATAGTAAAAATGCATAGTGGTCAATATTGTTGCGTCCTTTTAAAATGTTGATGACGGTGATGGTGGAAGGGTGCTTCTCAGATTGGAGGCCTGTGACTAGTGGTGTGCCTCAGGGTTCGGTGCTGGCCCCGTTACTGTTTGTCATCTATATCAATTATTTGGATGAGAACATACATGGCATGGTTGGCTAGTTTGCAGATGACACTAAAGTGGGTTGCATTGTAATAGTGAAGATGGTTGTCAAAAATTGCAGCAGGATCTTGATCAGTTGGCCAGGTGGGGTGAGGAATGGTTGATGGAATTTAATACAGAGGAATGTGAGGTGTTGCATTTGGGAGGTCTAACATGTGCAGGACCTGCACAGTGAATGGTCGAGCTCTGGGGAGTGTTGTAGAGCAGAGGGATCTAGAAGTACAGGTAAACAGTTCCTCAAAAGTGGCATCAAAGGGTAGATAGGGTGGTCAAAAAGGCTTTTGGCACATTGGACTTCATCAGTCAAAGCAGTGAGCTTAGAAGTTGGGAGGTCATGTTGCACTTGTACAAGACGATGGTGAGGCTGCATTTTTAGCAGTATCGTTTTGTTCAGTTTCAGGAGATTCACTAGGATGTTACCTGGGATGTTATGAGGAGGGTCTGAATAGGCTGAGTTTGTTTATCTTGCAGTGGAGGAGTTTGCAAAGCATGAGGGTTTAGAGGGGGGCCCAAAGCAGTTTGTTCTGAGGATGAAACGAGGAACTGCAGATACTGGTTTATAAAAAAAGACAAAGTGCTGCAGTAAGTCAGCGGGCCAGGCGGCATCTCTGGAGAACATGGACAGGTGATGTTTCAGGTATGAAGTCCCGACTAAATGTCACCTATCCATGTTCTCCAGGGATTACTGAGTTACTCCTGCACTCTGTGAAACATCACCTATCCCATGTTCTCCACAGATGCTGCCTGACCCACTGAGTTACTCCTGCACTCTGTGAAACATCACCTATCCCATGTTCTCCACAGATGCTGCCTGAACAGCTGAGTTACTCCAGCACTGTTTTTTGTTTGTTTCGAGAGTGGTTGGAATCTGAAACCCTGTCTGGGTGGCTGGTGGAATTTTAGTATCTAGACCAGCACTTCAATCAACAAGTCACACAAGGCGGTGGACTAATTACTTGTAAATGAATAGGATTGTATAGTCAATGAAAGGCCGAAGGGCCTGCTCAGGGGAGTTGATAGGCATGAGAGAATAAGCTGCAATGAGGGTGGATTGAGACTATGTTCAGCTCTTGAGTGCTGGCAGGGACCAGATGGAGTGAACTTCTGTGTCAGTGGACAGCATTTTAAAAATGAGAGATGAAGATATTTGTGTGTTTGGAACTCTGCCAATAATAACAATCGGAGAACATAAAGCCATATATATAACAGGAGAAGGAGCCAAGCAGCCAACTCTAGTTTAGTTTGTCACTTGTACCGAGGTACAGTAAAAAGCTTTTGTTGTGTGCCAACAAAGTTAGTGGAAAGACAATACATGATTACAATCGAGCCATGTACAGTGTATAGATACATGATAAAGGAATGACGTTTAGTGCAAGGTAAAGCCAGCAAAGTCCGAGGGTCACTAATGAGGTAGATAGTAGCTCAGGACTGCTCTCTGGTTGTGGTTGGATGGTTCAGTTGCCTGATAACAGCTGGGAAGAAACTGACCCTGACGGTGTGCGTTTTCACACTTCTGTACCGTTTGTCTGAATGGGAGAGGGGAGAAGAGGGTACAACTCGTCCCGATTATGCTGCTGGCACTGCCAAGGCAGCGTGAGGTGTAGATGGAATTAATGATACAGAGGTTTGGAGTTCTGAAACCACTCTGTTACTGGGATCAGAACCAATCCAAAGCCTTGCTCATCTTCCTGCTCAACCTCCTTTACTGTCCAAAACTATTCGATCTCAACCCAGAACAGACAGAGGTATGGATGCCTAGATTCACAGGAATCCTGAGCTCAGTACATGGGCATCAGCCAGATTGTATAGCTACTGGTCATTTCCTCAGTGGTCTGGATGCATTCTGAATTTTGGGAACTATTCACTCATGAACTGTGAGCACTTTTGGGCTACATATCTAAGGAGGTGCTGATGCTGGAGAGGGTCTAGAGATTTACGAGAATAATCCAGGGAATGAGTCTGTTAATGTATGATGAGTGTTTGACGGCAATGGGCCTGAACTCGCTAGAGTTTAAAAGGATGAAGGAGGACTTCATTAAAACTAACCGAATAGTGAAAGGCCTGGATAGAGTGGATGAAGAGAGGATGCTTCCACTAGTAGGATAGTCTTAAGACCTTAGCCTCAGAATAAAAGAACATACCTTTAGAAAAATGATGAGGAATTTCTTTAGTCAGAGGGTGGTGAATCTGTGGAATACATTGTCACAGAAGGCTGCGGAGGCCAAGTGAATGGATATTTGTATGTTGGAGATGAATTAGTATTACAGATTATGGAGAGAGGATAGGGGAATGGGGTTGAGAGATAAAGATTCTGTCCTAATTCTGCTCGTACAACTTATGAACTTTGGAGTCACACTTGGAATAAGAATAATAGCATGACTATCGCAGAACAAGGGTAGGCAGCTTCAAACACAGGTATGGGACATCTCTCCATTCAGGGTAGTGAATCTCTCAAATATTCTACCCCACAGAACATTAGATGTGCAGGTCCTGTTCATTAAGACCAAAATTGATAGGTTTCAGAATGTTAAGGTCATTAAGGGATTTGGGGATAGTGCAGTAAACTGATGCCGAAATAAGATTTAAGCATTTAAAAGAATCTAGGTCAGGTGCATGGATAGGAATGGTTTTGAGGGATATGGGCAAATGGTACTAGTGTGGATGAGGCATCTTGGTTGGCGTAGGGAAGATATCATACGACTAAATCATTGTAGATCTTGTGCATTTTATTAGTTTTATATCAGCCTACTTATGGGTGATTTCTATCAGATGCGTTGCTAAAATCCACTGCCCTACTCTCATCGATCATCTACTCAAAAACAAGATCAAGCTTGTAAGATGTTCTGCCACGTACAAAGACATGTGTAGGAAGGAAATGCAGATGCTGGTTTAAATTGAAGGTAGACACAAAATGCTGGAGTAACTCAGCGGGACAGGCAGCATCTCTGGAGGGAAGGAATGGGTGGTACAAAGACACAACTACTCTCCCCATTAACCAATTCCCTTTGCAATGGAAGTAATCTATCCCAAAGAATCCTCTCCAATAGCTTCCCTGCCACTGATGTACAGAAGGCAAATGTAATGTTAGGATTCATTTCGAGGACTAGAATATAAAAGTAGGGATGTAACGCTGAAGCTTAATCGGGCGGTGGTCAGACCGTAATTGGAGAATTGTGAGCAGTTTTGTGCCCCATATCTGTGGAGGGATGGGCTGGTGTTGGAGAGGGTCTAGAGGTTTATAAGAATGATTCCAGGAATGAGTAGATATGGTGTTCATTTGTTAGCACTGGGCCTGTACTAGCTGGACTTTAGAAGAATGAAGGGGGACCTCATTGAAACGTATCGAATAATGAAAGGGCTGGATAGAGTGGATGTGGAGAGGATATTTCCACTAGTGGCAGAGTCTAGACCCAGAGTGCACAGGCTCAGAATAAAAGGCCCTACCTTTAGAGGAATTTCTTTAGCCGGAGGGTGAAATTCATCGTCACCGATGGCTTGGCCAAGTCATTGGGTATTTTTAAAGCTGAGATTGACAGGTTATTGATTAGAAAGGCTGTCAAAGGTTACAGGGAGAAGGCAAGTGAATGGGGTTGAGAGGGAAAGATAGTGGCCATGTTTGATTGGCGGAGTTAAGACAATGGGCCAAATGGCCCAATTCCGCTCCCATGACTTATGAACTTCCTGCAAGTTTCATCAACACACAAAAACCCCCAATTAGTTTGCCAAAGATGATTTTGCGTGTTGATTCTACCTCATCGTGTGTCAGGCTAACTGGTCTATCGATCACCATTGTTTCTTCCCCACATTTGAAAAATAGTTGTATTTGTACTTTCCTTCTAGCTTGGACCACCCAAGGATCTAGGGCATTTGGGGAACTCTTTCAGAATGCAGCAAGCAGATTTGTCAGATTTCATTCCTTTAAAATCGTTTTCAGCGTTATTACTTCAAAGTTCCTGGCTGTAAAAATTCCCAACATCTAGAGTCATAAGGTCATAATAGGGGCAAGATTAGGACATTCGACCCATCAAGTCTACTCCACCATTCAATCATGGCTGATCTATCTCTCCCTCTCAACGCCATTCTCCTGCTTTCTCCCCATAAACCATGGCACCCGTACTAATCAAGAATAATCATGGAGATAATAATCGTACAGCATGGAAACATGTTCTCTGATTTACTTTGCTCCATTGGTCTATTTTGTTCAATATCTCTGGCATTCCTTTATCCTGACAATGACTCACTCCCTTTTCTGCACTGGGCCCTACATTTATTGTGAGCATTTATGATTTACATTGGCAGCTGATATGACTCTTGAGGTGATTACATGCCACCATGTGGTGCCGATCACTCAGTGTTGATGGTCAGCACTAGCCTGATATGCCAAATAACCGTGATGCTGCAGATTCTACATGCTTGAAGCACGAGTGCTGGCTGGCCCAGTGTTTTAACATTTCACCTTCACTGGAACCCTGGGCCACAGTCTTCACTGTGTTATGTTCTACACTTGAGTGATGGCATGGCAGCTCAAGGCAAACATATCCTGGGTAGTTTAGTTTAGAGATGCAGCATGGAAACAGGCCCTTCGGGAGGAGGTATAGCGACAGGTGTTGCGTCTTCTACGGTTGCAGAGGAAGGGACCTAGGGAGGGGGTGGTTTGGGCGGGAAGGGATGAGTTAACCAGGGAGTTTCGGAGGGAACTGTCTGTGTCGAAGGCAGAAAGGGGTGGAGATAGGAAAATGTGGCTAGTGGTAGGATCCCGTTGGAGGTGGCTGAAATTTTGGAGGATTATATGTTATATGCGACGGCTGATGGGGTGGAAGGTAAGGACTAGGGACCATCTGTCTCTGTTGCGACTAGGTAAAGAGGTTGTAATGACAGAGCTGCGGAGTACCAAGGAGGCACGAGTGAGGGCCTCATCTATGATGGGAGGGGAATCCCCGTTCCCTAAAGAATGGGGACACCTCGGATGTCCTAATATGGAACATCTCATCTTGGGCACTGATGCGGCGTAGATGGAGGAATTGGGAGTAGGGGATAGAGTCTTTGCAGGAAGCAGGGTGGGAAGAAGTGTAGTCAAGATAGTGGTCTTGTAATAGCCGTCAGTCAATAGTCTATTTCCTGTGATGGACATTGCGAGATCGAGACTGTGTGAAAACAATAGTTGGGCTGCATCACATCTTGGTTTGGGGATAGCTCTGCACAAGACAACAAGAAATTGCAGAGTTGTGGATGTAGCCCAGTGCAGCATACTGACCATACTCCCCATCATCGACTCCATCTACACTTCACGTTGCTTCGGGAAAGCAGTCAACATAATCAAAGACTTTTCCCACCCCAGTCATTCCCTCTTCTCCCTGCTCCCATCTGACAGAAGATACAAAAGCCTACAAGCGTACACTAGATTCTGAAACAGCTTCTCCCCCTTTGTTATTGGACTACTGAATGGTCCTTCCGTAAGCTAGGGTACTGTCCTAATTTTCCAACTTACCTCATTGTGGACATTGGACTTTGTAACATCGGTCTATGGAACTGTTATTCTACGATGATGTTGTAGAACTATATTCTGCACTCTGGTATTTTTCTCCTGTTCTACCTGCAGTACTTGTATTAATGTACAGTATTACATCCAAAAGCTTTTCACTGCACCTCCGTACAAGCAACAATAGTGTAATCAACCTAAAACCCACATTCCAGGCAATTTGCATAACATTGTATTCCAGGCTACAAATGTTCTTGAGGTTTGCCTGCCAGCAGTTCTACAACCACAAATACGCTGCCTCAGCAGGCAGGCAACGAATGATTTGTTTTAATGTTCCAAATCCCAAATATGATCAAATGTAGGATTTTAAAAGTAAATGTTCTGCATGAATAGCAAACCTTTAGAAACCAAAGTTTTAGTTTTTTTTTAAGGGAAACAACATGGCAATAGGTCCTTCATCCCACCAAGTCCATGCCGACCATCAATCACCTGCTCCCACTAATTCTACGTTACTCCATTTTTGCATCCATTTCACTGGCAACAATTTACAGAGGGCCAATTGACCGTCACGACTTAAGAATGTTGGGAGGAAACTGGAGCACCTGGTGTAAATCCACGTGCAAACTCCACACAGACAGAATTGAACCCAGGTCTTGGGTGCTGTGAGGCAGCAGCTCTACCAGCTGCACCACTGAACTGGAAAGTGTCAAACATTTCAGCTGTGCAATGAAATTGTCAATTCCCAACGTACTGAGAAATAATATTAGCAGTGGTTAGCACAGCAAAAAAGTATTTATTGTCACACACAACAATCCCATCGAGCTGCTTTAAAAAGGCACCCAATTATGGTTTGAGCCCAATCGTGTTGTTTGTTTGGTAGTGCTCCTTGGTAACAAACTGTTCCTTTGACTTTCATCCCAGAGTTGCTGATTGAGACTGCACAATGTACTCATTAGTTCCACTCACAAGCAGTAAATTTAGTATAATTCCCAGCCATTCAAAAACATAAGTCATACAGTCCATTAACTTTCAATTCACCCGGACATCGCTGAAGGGAAAGATAGCTGGCATGAGATGAGCAAATAGGCCATTGGCAGTTGAGCTATAGGTTGTGATACAGTACATCTGTTTGCTACCACATCTGTAAAGGCCAGTTGGAACAGCTGGCTAGTGACACTCCTGTCCAGTGAGGAGAGGTAGTTGTTGGGTTTTCCATGTGGCAGCTTCTGCCGTCACTGGACACCAGACCTGCTGTGGGCGTGACTCCGCTCTTCAGCAAGTTGACCCAAACTTACCTGTCCACTTGTGTCTCTGCAGAGTCCAAAGTTTATCAACTACCCATAGATGGGAAACATTCACCAGACACATGGAAAAGCAAAATCACACCAGTGTTTTTGATGGATCAAGTATCTCTTTCTGAACCTAATTCAATCCGAGTGATTCCTGCGCTGTAAATTGAGTGTGTGGCATTCCACAATGAGTACATATTTGGGGATATAGTCGTTGTGCATCTATTTATTCACTTTATTCCCCCTGAAACTGGTTTGTTCTCAACGACATCAGCAAAAGGGCAGCCCACATATTTATGGACGGAAGGTCTCCAACAACCCATGACCTCCATCACAAGGTTGTCTCAGCCTTCCAGCACAGCAAAGAACACTGAGCGTCAGATACCCGAAGCACAAGTCTGTGTTGGATGTTCTCTGCTCCAAGCAAGGGGCACAAATCCAAGCAGTATCATTAACGCGTTCATGCTGCTCAATGCAAGATGTCTGCATTGACTGCGGAAACAGGAGCATGGAATTCAGCATGGCCACGAGAGTTAAGCTTGGTTTTTCACCCGTCACCAATCCTTGAGATGCAACGACGCGAGACAGAATGAAAGAGGCACACATCAGTCCACTGTACTGCACAGGTTGGAAACTTGTCCACGTGTGACCAAGAACATCTGAGATCAGTGGAAATCTGCACATTACTCAGCGGCCAAAGGTGGGACACGATGAGTCAGAGCTAGATTGAGGTGACTTCTTGTGTGACATTGCTTACCCTACTATCGCATTGTTGCCTTAAGCAAGCACATGAACCCGTGTGGCAAAAGTGCAAGCAAGTCACACAGGCTAACAACAGGTCAGGTAAACATCATCAATAAGGCAGTGCCTTTGTGTGGAGGATAATACTGCATACTAGATCAGACTCTGATTAAAAACAAACTATTAATGCTGCCTCAGGAACCATACATGGAAGATGAAACCACTGCTTCAGAATGAAATACAATACAGCTCTGGGTTTAACATGATCACTTGCTTCAGAAAACACACACACTTTCACACCATTTAAATTATAATGCAATGGGGACAGTGGGAAGACAAAAAGGCAACATGCAGCAGCTTGCTGTTAATTTTGAATCATAAGACGGTGCTGCACACCAGAGTCTGATTAAACGCGAGTATGTCACCTTCCCAACAATAAAAACGTGGCGAGATTGTACCACACCTTAAGAAGTGAAATCCATCTCACAAACCAGCACCCCCTCCCACCCCATCGACTCCATCTACACTTCACACTGTACACTTCAACTAAGAACGGTCCTCAGCTATCTACCTCATTGGAGACCTTTGGTCTATCTTTAATCGGAATTTACCTTGAACTAAATGTTATTGCCTTTATCATGTATCTGTGCACTAAGGATGGCCCCAATGTAATAATGTGTAGGCTTTCCTCTGACTGACTAGCATGCAACAAAAGCTTTTCACTGTACCTTGGTGTAGTAACAATAAATAAAACTAAACACAGTCGCAGGAAAGCAGCCATCAAGACCATTCACATAGAAATTAGGTGCAGGAGTAGAGGCCATTCGGCCCTTTGAGCCTGCACCGCCATTCAATATGATCATGGCTGATCATCCAACTCAGTATCCCGTACCTGCCTTCTCTCCATACCCCCTGATCCCCTTAGCCACAAGGGCCACATCTAACTCCCTCTTAAATATAGCCAATGAACTGGCCTCAACTACCCTCTGTGGCAGAGAGTTCCAGAGATTCACCACTCTGTGTGAAAAAAGTTCTTCTCATCTCAGTTTTAAAGGATTTCCCCCTTATACTTAAGCCGTGACCCCTTGTCCTGGACTTCCCCAACATCGGGAACAATCTTCCTGCATCTAGCCTGTCCAACCCCTTAAGAATTTTGTAAGTTTCTATAAGATCCCCTCTCAATCTCCTAAATTCTAGAGAGTATAAACCAAGTCTATCCAGTCTTTCTTCATAACACAGTCTTGACATCCCAGGAATCAGTCTGGTGAACCTTCTCTGCACTCCCTCTATGGCAATAATGTCCTTCCTCAGATTTGGAGACCAAAACTGTACGCAATACTCCAGGTGTGGTCTCACCAAGACCCTGTACAACTGCAGTAGAACCTCCCTGCTCCTATACTCAAATCCTCTTGCTATGAAAGCCAACATACCATTCGCTTTCTTCACTGCCTGCTGTACCTGCATGCCTACCTTTAATGACTGGTGTACCGTGACACCCCGGTCTCGCTGCATCTCCCCCTCTCCCAATCGGCCACCATTTAGATAATAGTCTGCCTTCCTGTTTTTGCCACCAAAATGGATAACCTCACATTTATCCATATTATACTGCATCTGCCAAACATTTGCCCACTCACCCAGCCTATCCAAGTCACCTTGCAGTCTCCTAGCATCCTCCTCACAGCTAACACTGCCCCCCAGTTTAGTGTCACATCCTAGTCATTCCTTACCCCCACTTGGGCAAAAATATAAAACCTGGAAAGCAAGCACCACCAGATTCAGGAAAAGCTTCATCCCCACTATCAGGCTACCAAATGTTCGGGTGTAGTCCCAATCCTCCAAGCTACCTCATTAAGGTCCTTGCATTTTAAATAAAAACATTGGACTCTCTGTAACAACGCTATCATGCAACAACACTACATTCTGCACTCTGGAATGTTTCTCGTTGTACTTGTGCATGGCTTTTTAAAAATATATATTTTTATTAGAAGCAAGCACATTTCATAATAAAAACATTTCATGTATAACAATCGTACATTAATAATATTATCAGTTGTGTATTGATTCTGCTAGGTTTTTTTTAATAGAGAGTAAGAGAGAAAGAAAAAAAACAAAAGGCATGATAAAGAAGAATGGAATAATTTACTAATAATACATCATTGGAGATAGGTTCATAAATTATAAAGTATAACTTTTCATCCAATCCTGAGTTCAAGCTTCAGTTAGGTTCCCGTGCTGGACCAATCTACCCCTTCAAATAGTCAATGAATGGAGATCATATTCTGACAAAAAGTTCTTGTTTGTCCATTAAGCTAATTCTTTCCAAGTGCATGGCTCAATTGTACTCATGAATAGTATGATTTAACTGGATAGCACGCAAACAACGTTTTTCACTATATCTAGGTAAACATGAGAATGATAAACCAACACCAACAGCTAAAGATGTTCTGATAAAAAAAATATAATTGAACCAGGTAAGAAGATTCTGTAGTCAACTTACAATAATAACACTGTTACAATTTAAACACAAACAACAAACTGAATTCAACAAATGTAATGGTGAGGATATCAAGACTGGCTGTAACACAAGGGGATGTGGACTGTGCGGTGGTATGTATGGTCTCAGTGACAGGTGAGTGGATAGATGCTATGTGGCCCATGCTGCCCAGCCACCACCCAGGCACTAAAGTGCATCTTAAAAAACAGCCACTTGGATAAATTACACCAACCAGCCAAAGGTACTCAACCGTTATAGAGTCTTGCAGCGTGGAAACAGGCCCTTTGACTCAACTTGCCCACACCAGGAAAGCAATGAAAGAGAGCAGAAAGTCTGACATAGCCAAGAGTACGTAAACTCAACAGCACAGGTACATTGCTTAGTAATTCACACAACCACTGTCCTGATTCTCCACTAACCCAGGCAAACTGGTTACAGACATGCCATTTGTGTCACTGAACACCTAAGCATCCACATGTCAACTGAATGAGTAATTGTTTTCAAGGAAATGAGACAAGCAGTAATCACAAGCAAGCAGGACATGACAGCACAGCACATTGACTACTTCTCGTGATCGACATCTGCTAACAATGCGGCACTTACAGGAAAACAAAACCTCATGAGAAGGGTCCCGAACCAAAGCTGCCATTTAAACTATTCCTCCAACACTTTATGTTTGCTCAAGATTTCAGCAGCATAAGATCATAAGACAGAGGAGCAGAATTAAATCATTCAGCCCAGTCTGCTCTGCTATTCCATCATGGCCGATCATAAGTGATGTAGAAGAGGTAGAATTAGGCCATTCGGCCCATCAAGTCTACTCCATCATTCAACCATGGCTGATCTATCTCTCCCTCCTAATCCCATTCTCCTGCCTCCTCCCCATAACTTCTGACATCTGTACTAATAAAAAATCTATCTATCTGTCTTAAAAATAGCAACTAACTTGGTCTCTAGTCTTCTGTGGCAAAGAATTCCACAGATTCACCACCCTCTGACTAAAGACATTTCTCCTCATCTCCTTCCCAAAATAATATCCTTCAATTCTGAGGTTCCGACCTCTAGTCCTAGACTCTCCCACTTGTGGAAATATCCTCTCCACATCCGCACTATCCAGGCCTTTCACTATTCTGTATGTTTCAATGAGATCCACCCTCATTCTCCTAAACTCCAGCGAGTACACGGCCAGTGCCGACAAACACTCATCATAGGTTACATGTGGGACACGAGTTGTCAAGCAAATAATACTTTATTAGTAATGCACAGTACAGCTCCCAAAGCACAACGAGGGGCACGGGCGTTCCCAAACCCTACATATACCCCAGGGGAGCCCCGTGACCCACTCCTCCCGCCAAACCAAGTCACGTGACCCAACCCCTAGAGCCGAGGGTTCGCACCACGCGTGGCTAACGGGGCACCACGAACCCCCCCCCCCCCCCCCCTAACCACCACCCGGGCTACCACCCCCAGAACCCCCCCCCCCCCCCCCCCGAGCCCCGCCCCCGACGACGAGAGGTACGGAATCGAAATGACCACCCATGTCCAGAACTAAAGTATTAGGCCAATGCTGCAGAACCCGGCCGGGCGCTGCACCTCGTGCATACATCCCACCACAGGGGGCACGCCTGGTACGGACAAACTAGGGAGCACCCGGAACGGCGGACGCCCCCGACGACGAGGTTGGGCCACCTGCACTAGCTTGCTACGGTCCAAATGGGTCGGCTTCAAATGAGCCACAGAAGGTCTCCCGCCGACCACCCATGTCCAGAACTAAAGTATTAGGCCAATGCTGCAGAACCCGAAATGGACCCTCATATGGGCACTGCAAAGGTGGGCGTCGTGGCGCAGAAAAGCATACAAACAGTCCATGAGAGCCGACAACACATGGGATGGAGCCATGCCATGGCGAGACATCGGGACAGGAGACAGGGCGCCGACCCTCTCCCGCAAACGGACCAACACAGACGAGGGTGGCTTCCGGGACTCACCAGCGAACAGAATTCCCTGGGAAAAGCGGGACGCCATAGACCAATTCGGCGGAGGACGAAGCCTCCTTCAGAGCGGTCCGAATACCCAGCAAGACCCAGAGCAATTCATCCATCCATTCGGTGCCTGTGAGGCGTGCCTTCAAAGCGGCCTTGAGATGGCGATGGAACGGCTCCATCAACCCATTGGACTGGGGATGATACGTCATCGTATGGTGAAGCTATGTCCCCAACAGACGAGCCATCGCGGACCACAGCTCAGACGTGAACTGAGCACCCCGGTCCGAGGAAATGTCCAGCGGGACACCGAAACTGGCAATCCAGTGGGCCACGAGCACGGCAGAAGTGTCCATGAGCAGAATGGCCCCAGGCCACCGCGTAAAGCAGTCCACCACCGTCAGAAGATGCGAGACACCCAGGGATGGAGGCAGTGGTCCACATGAACGTGGTCAAAGCGCCGACGAGGCACTGCGAACTCCTGCACTGGCGCCCACACGCCCAGGCCCAACGACCGACTTGCTTCCGCAAGCCATGCCACATGAAACAAGCAGCCACCATCTCAACCTTCGTACGGATAGATGTGTGGGCCAACCCATGAATGACATCAAAAATCCGGCGGCGCCAGGCAGCCAGGACAATGGGCTGCGGCTGCCCCGTGGAAACGTCACACAGGACAGTAATGCCGGAGGGACCCAACTGCACCAAACCAGAAATCACAGTTTGGTAGGCTGGCATCTCCTCGTCCACCAGCTGCGCCACAGCAAAGGCGGAATAGTCTATGCCCGGGGCCACGTTGAGGATGGCCTCAATAGCTGGGAGGAACAGGGCGTCAGCAAACAGGTTACATTTGCCTGCAATGTGGCGGATGCCGGTCGGGAATTCGAAGATCGACGTGAGCTGGAGCTGCTGCCGAGCGGACCAGGGATGAGGGGCTTGTGGTCAGTGAAGGCAGTAAAGCCCCAGCAATCCAGGAAATAGTGGAAGTGTCGTACTGCCAAGTACAAGGTGAGGAACTCCCAGTCGACCGCGCTGTACTTCCGATCCGCCGGGTTAAGCTGGCGACTGAAAAAGGCGAGAGGCCGTCAGTGCCCGTCGACCGACTGCTCCAGCACGCCGCCGACCGCGGAGTCAGAGGCATCCACCGTTAGGGCTGTAGGGTGGCGGATGAACTAGCATCGTCACCAGAGCCAAAACCTCCTTCGCCCCGTCGAAAGCTGCCATGGCGTCGTCTTTCTCCAGCACGTCCCACCGCTTACTAGTTAGCAACGGAAAGAGCGGCCGCATTATCCTTGCCACCGCCAGCACAAATCGGTGATAAAACGTGACCATCCCCACGAATTCCTGAAGGCCCCGCACTGGGGAAGGACGCGGGAACTGGTGATTGACCGACCCGGTCTGGGAGCGGAACAGCACCGTGTTGAGTCACTCGGTGGCCCAGAAAGTCGATGACACGGGGCCAAACTGGTATTTATCTGGGTTGATGACGATATCATGCTCGCTGAGGAGCTGGCACAGCAAACGGAGGTGGGCGCAATGTTCTTGCCAAGAGCTACTAGCCACGAGGATATCGTCCATGTAAACGAACAGGAAATTGAGTACCCGACCCACGGTGTCCATCAGGTGTTGGAAGGCCTGCGCGTCGTTCTTAAGGCCGAAGGGCATACGCAGGAACTCAAACAAACCGAAGGGGGGGGGGGGGGGGGGGGGGGGTGATAATAGCCGTTTTTGGCAGATCCTCCAGTCGCACGGGGATCTGGTGGTAGCCCCAGACTAAGTCGATTTTCGAAAAATACTTGGCCTCAGCCAGATGGGGCGGAGAAGTCCTGGACGTGGGGAATGGGGTAGTGATCCGCAGTGTCGTTAGTCTCCACAATGCGTCCAGCCTGCAATCATGTCCTATAGTCAATGGCCATTGCAAACAGGAACTTATTAATATTAACATTGGCATGAGAGGCACAGTCTAGGCGACTGTTTTGCCGAACATATGGGCTTGGTCCGCCAAGGCCTGTTGGATCTCCGGGCTGCTAACCATTTTAATTTCCCTTCCCATTCCCACACTGACCTTTCTGACCCGGACTGCCTCCATTGGCAGAGTAAGTCCACACGCAAACTGGAGGAACAGCACCTCATATTCCGCTGGATAGTTTACAGCCCACAGTATGAACAATGAAATCTCCAATTTTAGGTCATCCATCCTCTTTTATTGCCACTTTCTTCTGTGTCCCACCCAGATGCACGCTCATTTTTCCTACTAATTGACCCCACTTTCCCCTGGCTCCATCCCCTTCCACCTAAATCCCTTCTCTTCACATTTCTCTCTTCTCATTACATCACACCCATTTTATCTCTAGCCTTTGTCCACCCATCTGCCAATAAATCCTCCCCACCTGTATCTACCTATCACTTGCCAGGTTTTATCCTGCTCCCAGCTCTCTTCAGGTTTCCTCCCCCACACTACAATCAGTCTAGAAGAGTCCCAACCCAAAACATCACCAATGCATGCCCTCCAAAGATGCTGCCTGATCTGCTGAGTTACTCCAGCACTTGTTTTTTGTAAACCAGCATCTGTAATTGCATATTAATATTACCCAACATTTATACTGGACTCGCATTACCCAGGTGAAGGGCAGTACTGCAACTCAACTGTAAGACATTTGCCAAGCACCATTTTTTTAACATGTCACAGACATTGGCAATAAGTGTGGTCTTGCCAGCGACACCAAGCACAAACTAAAACAATTCCTTTCACACTGCATTCCTCTCCCACAAAACAACAGAAAATAAAATTAGACTGATCTTCATCACATGTGTGTTTAGTAAGACCATCTTAAAAAATTCCAGGAAGTGCCACTAAATAGCAGTGAAAGCAAGACGAGATCGAGCAACCATTGTCTAAGGTGGTTGTTTATTATTTTTAACCATTTTGAACTAAAAAACACATTAATGCAGAATCTGAAAATAAGCAGCATATCCTATAACGCAGTTAAACATCAAGAAACAATTACTGCTGCAATTAAAACGGACAGTCAGCCTATCAATTCTAAAGGATTGTAGCTCACAATTCATATTACTGTCGTTTGGCCTGCACTAACTACCGAGAGCCCTGTTCATTAGACAGGATAAAGGTCAGATTGCAAAGACTGGAGCAGAGTGTTCTTTTGCAGAGTTCTGAATCGTCACAGAACGTATATGGGTTATGCGAGTTCCCATCTTCACTGCTGAAAGAGTCTCATCTACGAGTCTTTTTCCCTGAGGAGAGGAAAACACAGACAGATGACTGGGGGAAGGCACTTTGCTCAACACTGCATTCCAGGAGAAGAGTTTTACCATAGTGAGATATGCGTGATCACCCCATGTTCCCGAGTACAATGTTGCAGGACGTTTACACTTTGGCAGCCGCAGCTATGCCTGTGCTGGTCACACTGCAAAGGCATCAGTCCATTCTCATCTGCATCAAGTACTTCCAGGCCAGTCATCAGTTGGTTAGACGCAGAGCACAGCTCCCTTCACTCTGACCCAACTCAAATCAGCATTCAGTGCAGTATGACATGTCCAGCGCTCTCCAGCTGCTTCAGAGGCACCTCTGACCCATTCTGGAATATGGCAGTCCATGGACACATTGGAACCTGGAGTGAGCATGAGGCATTCCTTTTGTTTGGGACCATTCCAACCAGCAGAGAGAGAAGACTTTCATCAACTCAGTCAGGGTTGCAGAGAGGCGCAGATCCCAAAGATGGCAGCAGGTTCAATACAAGCCATCTGGTCCTCAGAACTGCTGGCTCAAAGAGGCAGAGGCCTTGAGAGGTCAGTGGCCAGTCAGTCATTGGGAAGGACCTTTGAATTCTCCAGCGGGATAAGTGCGGGCTTCAATGGAAGTAGCGAAAATGCAAACATGGCACATGAATAGGTTTTCATGTCAGCTAAAGCCAAGTGGGCTTTCCCCACTCATTCCTTCCAACAGCATGACCCGGTGAAACAAGGCTACAGTGTGATGATGTGAGCTAGACACAACACAATGGACCATTACTCTCCCCTGGAACCTGCACATGGGCCACTGACCGGGAACAATCGCACCATTTCTAGTCATACCCAGTTGTGTTGAAACTCTTCCAGCCAAAAAGGTGTGGAGATAGGGATAGATCTCTGCCAAAATGTTAGTAGATGCTGGGTCCAACATTTGCCAGTCTAATAAAGATTGAATTAATACTTTACAGTTCAGGCAAATGCTAATATACAGAACACTGTCCCATGTGCCTATCAAAAAAGCTCTTAATCTGCCTCCACCACCGGCAGCACGTTCCAGGCCCACACGCTTAAAAAACAACTTACTCAGCACACATCCTCTAAACTTAGCTCCTCTCACCTTAAAGCCCTCTAGCCTGATATTTCCACTCTGGAAAAAAGACTCTGGCTGACTACCCTTTCTATGTCACTATTTATAGTTACAAGATGGGAGGTGCTGGAACTATTTGCAATGTAACTGGGAAGGCTAGGAGTAAATTTTAATAATAATCAATTTTTTTGATTATAAGGGTTTTCATATAGTGATTATGAAAAGGCACTCACTACGAGTGGGGAATTGGTAACAAGAAACCATTAACTTACAATCATCACATAATGAGGAAAGATCTTTGGAGACATTTAAAGCTGTAGAATAGAATACATTTCCACAGAATGGTTGAAGCAAAGGCCATCTCATTTCCAAGTTCACCCTTGGAATCCAGACAACATTGTGGTAGATTTACACGGATTCCTGCCAAGCAAATTATTCCTTTCCAAAATGCTTAGTGTACTATCATCTTCAAAATATTCAATGAGATTCTTAAGGCATAACCATATACTAGCTTTCTTTGATCATCAATGGTTTTCAGGCAAGTTAGCCTTAACTATAGACCTAACTTTTTTTTAACATACTGGTATGAATTATGATTAGATTATGATATACTAGAAGAGAAATGACACGCTGGCCATACCTAGAATACTGAAGATGGATGCATTCTTTTTCACAGGGTTGAAGAATCAACCCTGAAGTGAGAGTGGCAACTTTTTCCACACAGAGGGCACTACATATATTGAACGAGCTGCCAGAGGAAGAAGCAGAGGTCGGTACAATTGCAATGTTTCAAAATCATTTGGGCAGATTAATGGATAGTAAAGGTACATAATGCAGGCAAATTGTTCCACTCAGGTAGGCAACAAGTTGGGTAAAAGGGACCATTTTTGTGCTCTGTGGAAGAAAAGGGAGTGAAAACGTGAAAAGGACATATTTATCGGGATAGGGAGGATGCTGGATTTAATTGCCCCTGTGCGTTGCAATACCACCATTCTCTTGCAAAAGAGTTTCTCATGCAAAAACTTCTGGAGCTAATTGTATGTGAAGAAGTGTCTTGACCGAAATGTTCCCTTTCCATGCTGCCTGTCCTGCTGAATTACTCCAGGACGGTGTGTCATTTTGTGGACAAAAATTAATCAACTAATGAGTCATGGGCTTAGATCTTTAAACGCTTGTCCAATCTATGTGAAATGAATACCAGCAGTCCTTTGGGAATAGAACCCAATAATATAATTCAGATATAACAATACAAGTCTGAAGAAGGGTTTCGGCCCGAAACGTTGCCTTTTTCCTTCGCTCCATAGATGCTGCTGCAGAGTTTCTCCAGCTTTTTTGTGTACCCCCAATATAATTCAGATGTTTTTTTGGTGCTCTCATAAAGCACTAATGCCCAAATGTTTACAACCTCACTATCTCCCAATTCCTCAAATCAAACAAAACATAAACATCTCCAAAATTAGAATTTAAACATTACTGTAACTACAAGCACTTTGGTTGAAACTCAGCTCAGACTACAGAGCATAACCTTTACAAAGCACAATCGTTGACAACTACTTAGGACTAATGTTACCCTTCAATGGCCAAATACTATTTTTTTACTTCTAAAGACTCAACACTGAACAGGTTTGGCATCTGAAAAAAAATGTCCTTCTCGAGATATGAATTTGAAAGCATGAAGCCAAGAATTCTCGAACAAATACCTGCCAGAGGCTGTGCTTCCCACAGAGTGCCACCTGCTCCAATAATTTACAGATCTCCTCCTGTGCAAACTGAGAGTCATTTGTCTGGAGGAGTTTCTTTTGCAATAGGGTACGAAGCAACAGTGGGGGCCCTTGCTAGCTAAATCTCTACTACCTTTAGCTTGAAGCAGAGACAGAAGAGGCCTTACCAAATTGGGGCCACATGTCTGTGGGCTGAGGATTCCTTTTCTGTGACATCGGCATGAACAAGCACATATTCTTTGCAGCCGCCGGCTTGTGCTGCTTTGGCTTTGCTGCCTGTATGCGACACGCCAGATCGTCCATAAAATGTGGCCCTAACAACTCTGCGGTGGACAGGTTTGGGAAATCCAATGGGCTGGGAGCGATTTTTTTCAGTCCAGTTGCCTGCAACAGCCCATTGGATCTCAACTTCGAAAGGTAAGTGTGGGTCTGCCCGGCTAAAACCACCGCTAAATGACAGGCAGCGATCACAGACGCCAGCTTCTCCTTCAGCTGGCTGGGAGAGAGGGAATCAAGGACGCCCTTCAATTTGTCCAGCTCAAAGTTCTGGGCAGCTAAGATGAGAGGACTGACACTTTCGCTCACCCTACACTGTATAGATCGGGTTTCCTCTACCGGCCCCAGCAATTTGTCCAGCTCCTGTCTGGAGGAGACCACTCCCTTCGAGACGAGGAGGTCCAATATTGATTGGTCGACCTCAGGAGCAGCGACAGCAGGCACATCCGGAACGCCAACGTGGAACCGGAGCCGGGACTGGTGCTCCACACTCAGTGGAAGACGAAACGCCAAGGGTAAGTGAACATGGCATTCCAGTGGCTTCTCTCCATGGATCATGGGTTTGCAGCAGCTCCGGTCGTCGAGAGAACCCTTCAGGGGCCCACCAGCCCAATGAAGGAGCTCAGACGACCATTTTGCCCTTGTGCCAGACAGAATGGACTCAAAGGTGGACTTCTCAGAAGCGGCTGATGCAGCCTGAGGTGCTGGCTTGGCATGGGGAAGTGGCATGAACTGTATTGAGTTTCTGGGGCGCCCCCACCAAGGATTTGGCTCCTTACTGGTTGACTGTTCGCCACCCCCTGAGCCGGGTTCTACACTCTGAGGACCCTGAGGAGCTTTTCTTTGAGGGTTGTCCAATCGAAGCTGCGGAACTGGACGAGAATCAAAGCGAAACCCAGTTGGACTGTCGCTGGTGAGGTCAAGCTGCAATGAAGATAATAAATTAAACATGTCAGAGTCTTAAAGGCTGTGACCAAAATGGTATAGAAATGGAAAATGATACTTACAGAATGATCAAGAATGTAAGCCTTCAGAGGCTAATAAGGAAAGTGTCTAGTTTACAACTTGACTAATCCCACTTTCTGTGGAGGAAGAGGAATAATCTCTCGACTCTTAAGAACTTGATATTACCTCAAGAATCACTTTCAGAGACTCATTCATCCCCAAAAACTATCAACCCAAGTGGACTACCCAACAGATGCCTCAGATCAGCATTACGTCCACTTTGACCTTGTAAAATAAAAGGGCAACATTGTCAGAAGTTTGCTCGATAATTGGCACAGTAATTTTTTTTAATGCAACCTTCGACAAATTGTAGAGACAGCACAAAAAATCATTACATCAGGAAGAGCAGCAAGAAGCCTCTAACGTGGCTGCAGCTTTCTTTGGTAATGGGATAGTGTGTACACTGCGCATAAGCACACCAAGAATGGCATGGCAATTCAAAATGGCTAGCCACTATCAAATCTACCTATAGAGCATCGGCACACACACCTAATACACGCTCTCCTGTGTTACAAGTCTAGAGTGATAAAGGGACTCCACACACTCCATTCAGAGCACAGATGCAATTATCCCATTCAAATCCCACCGAGTTCAACAATGTTCTTCACACACCTCAAAAACGAAACCTTTTTAATAAACCTTTTATTGTCAGTCACATATGATAAACATCTCGACCACATACCTCGGGCTGAATTCCTGCATGAGGGGACAAAGAAAATTCCAGAGTTTTTCCATGGAAGTCATGAGGAATTTCGCTGAAAAAGCTGCACATGGATGTGGCAGCATCCCCACTCTCCAATTGTATAAGAACCTGCAGCAATCACAACACAAAGCAAGATTAAACTGTGTTGACCAGAAACAAACTTGGCCATAAATAATTCTCAATCCAATATATCTTCCAAGTCCCAAGTATAAATTCTGTTCCCCTGTACAACACCACGGTCCCCTCTGTCTCAGTGAGCCACCTTGAACCAAGGACAGGACAGTGGTTGCAAACAACATTTTTTGGCATTAGTCATTGGATAAGCATCACAAGAAGGACCCATAGCTTGCTTCCCCCTCCCCGTCAGATCAGACATACAGACTAGTCTTGGCAATGCGTCTAACACTGGCTGAGATCGGCACCAAGCCTGAACTGAGTATTTAAACCTGGCCTTTGATTCATCCCCAAGGGCCAGCAAGACAGCTCTCGCAAGTTTGCTTGCAGGAGCAAAACTGGGTAGAATTTCTTAAAAGGTAAAGAGGCTTCCAAGTTTCCCCACATCTGAGATCAGTAGAGACAGGCAGGACAACACTTCTGGCAATGTCCATCATTAACATGGCTACATACAAGACATTAGGGTATATAAGATATGTAACATATATACAGGAACCTTTGTTATGTGGTACTCAAAACTGCAGTGCTCAGCACATTCTTAAAACTACACCAAGCAACCCTATTGTTGGCTGCAATTTCAGCTGAAATAAGTGAGGGCTGACTATACACCAAGAAATAGCGACACAGCTTGTAGTGCTGCTCTCTCACTGCGCCAGAGACCCGCATTCGGAATGCCGACGAATACTCTTGAACTTTTACAGGTGAACGATAGACACAACTCTAACACTACCCTTGCGCTACTGTCCATGGTATGCAAGGGTACTGCGAACGTGATAGATGGTCAGCGTGAACTCGGTGGACAGAGGAGCCTATTTTCAGGCTGTATCTTTCAATCAGTAGAGGCAAACATGACAACACCTATTCCAATGACCACACCAGGACTCCCCCACCCTGATCATTGTACTAGTTTCAATGTCGTCCTGGTGAGTTTCATTGTCTGTACTCGTTTTCACCTCTTGTTTCCTTTATCATTGTTCGTTTTTTACATATTTTTCATTCATTTGTTCTATATCTCTCTATATCATTGTATATATCTCGTTTCCCTTTCTCCTGATTCTCAGTCTGAAGAAGGGTCTTGACCCGAAACATCGCTATTTATTTTCTTCAGAGATGTTGTCTGACCCACTGATCATTACTCCAGCGTTTTGTGTCTATCTTCAGAGTTGGACGAATCGGCCTGTTGCAGACGATGTGAGCAGGTCACAGTGGCGCAGCGGTAGAGTTGCTGCCTTATAGCGAATGCATCGCTGGAGACCCAGGTTCGATTCTGACTGCCGGTGCTGTCTGCACGGTGTTTGTACGTTCTCCCCGTGATCCACATGGGTTTTCTCAGAGATCTTCGGTTTCCTCACACACTTCAAAGACGTACAGGTTTGTAGGTTAATTGGCTTGGTAAATGTAAAAATTGTCCCTAGTGGGTGTAGGATAGTGCTAATGTGCAGGGATTGCTGGTCGTTGCAGATCCCGTGGGCCGAAGGGCCTGTTTCCGCTCTGTATCTCTAAACTAAAAAGGTCCTAAGGATACAGCCAGGGATTCTATCGGGCCTGTTGCTTTGCACGGGTCCGCTCTTAGGATGGTGAATTTGATGTCTGTGATGTTGAGTGCGGGTACAGTTGCACCGAGACTGCCGAGTCTGGTGATGTCATTCCACTGACATTCTGCTCCAATCGACTGTCGAACGCATTGAGTTCATTGGGGAGACAGGCTATTGCTGGCGATTCGGCCCAACTTCACTTTACAGCCCATTATAGTGTGTAAGCCTCGCCACAGTCTGTCTTGGTCTAGAGAACTATCACTTGGCATCTCTGATGGCTTTGTGAAGGTTGTCCCTAGATGTCTTGTACAGGTCGCGATCGCTCGACTTGACTATCTCAGACTTGGTCTTCACTCAGGAGTGGATCCCATTGTTCATCCATGCTTTCCAATTGGGGAACACCCCAATTGACTTCTTTGATATGCAGTCCTCTATGCACTTACTGATGAAGTTTGTCACAGCAATGATGAACACAATTTAGGCTGCCCACTGAGTCCTTGAATATGGAACAGTTGACCAACTCAAAGCAACTTCATCTTTTCCTCAGACCAGCACGACGACTTGTTAACTCTCAGCACCAGTGCACACAAGGCCGTATTCTCAGCCGTTTACTATACACTCATGTCTGTACGGCTAAATTCTGCTCCAACTCTCTCTCTCCAAGTTTGCAGATGATCACATTGCATTAGGCCAAATCTCAAATGAAGATGAGACAGAGTACAGAGTGCTCGGCAGCATTGTGCAAAGACAACAACCTCTCCCTCAAGTTCCGCAGATCAAGAGAACCGATCAGTGAAATGAAGCGGCCTGGAGTGCAAGTCTGTACCAATGGGTCTGAAGTGCAGATGGTCGAGAGTTTCAAGTGCTTCGGTGTAAACATCACCACAATTTGTTCTGGTCCAATTACAGATGCCACAGCCAAGAAAGCACACCAATGCCTCTATTTTCGCAGAACATTGAGGAGCTTTGACATGTCTCCAACAACTAACCAGCTATGCACCATAGGAACATCCAGATGGACCGCAGCTTGTTTTGCCAACACTCTACCTAACACCACAAGAAATAGCAGAGTTGTGAACACAGTCCAGTCCATCACACAGTACAGCCATCTCCCATCGACTCCATCAGCCATTATCAGTGGTCATTCTCTCTTCTACCCTCGCCCCTCTGGTAGAAGATACAGAAGCTTGTACCACCAGATTCAGGAACAGTCTCCTTCCTTCACATGCTGATGAATTCCCTACCTACCAATCTATTTTAAGCCCCATGCACTGTAGTTGCAACACTCTGCACTCCATTTCCTCTTTTGCACTGCTCATGGTGTAATATGCATGGTTTAATTTGCTTGGATAGCACACAAAACAAAGTCTTTCACTGTATCCCAGTACACATGACAATAACAAACCAATTTTAACACCAGATATTTACCTTGTTGTGTGGTTTCAAGAACATTGAATCCTTCACTCTTCCAAATCGAAAAGCAACACAAAGGATGTCAACTTCTGTATAGCCATCCTCAGGTAGATTGCTTATGTGAACTAAATGGTCATATATGGTGCACCCGTCCTATGTGAAGAGAACGAGGAGACCAAGGAAATAAAACAAGATAACAATCAAAAGATGAGTAACACTGTGCAGTCACAATACAGCTGGCGCCAGGAGCAGTAGGGGCTGTGAGCATTTGGTGCCTGCCTATTGAGGCATGTTTGCCTCCGACTAGCATCACAACGCAGTTCCAAAGCCTCGAGCAGCTTTCCGGCAATGCTTCAGGTAGATTCAAACGGTCACCAGTGGAAGACTCGGTTTGCAGAGGATATCACAGCAAATCCCCATCCCAGCATCACTATTCACCAGGAGCACCGAATCATAATCGGGTGCATAACTTGCACAATTTACTTCCCTGCTCATCTTCAGTCCCAATTGTTGTGTACTTTCTCACTCACACAACACAGGAAATCCATTTATAAATCTTTTACACTGACAAAGTAATGGAACACACATCTGAACAGCCAGTCCCTTCCCATTGATAACATCGAAAGCACAACACTTACATCTGCTTTAAACCCCGAATCTTCAATCATATCCTTGAATATAACCTCCTAGAAACAGAAGAGATAACTGTCCGTTAGTAGACTATATATAACTGTTATTAGAGGCTGATCAAATTGCACAGACGCAGCCCCAAGCTTAGCAAAGTCTATCATATAGATATGTAGGGATATGGATCATGTGTTGGCAGATGAGATTAGGTATCATTAGGAACATGGCATCATGTTCAGTATGGACATTGTGGGCTGAAGGGCCTGTTCCTGTGCTGTACTGTTCTATATTGAACATTGACTGCTCCAACTTCAGATAGCCCTTGCTATCCCTCTCTCTCCATCCCCTCCCCTTCCCAGTTCTCCCACTAGTCTTACTGACTCCGCCTGCAATCCATCTTTGTCCCGCTCCCTCCCCTGACATTAGTCTGAAGAAGGGTCTCGATCTGAAACGCCACCCATTCCTTGTCTCCAGAGATGCTGCCTGTCCCGCTGAGTTATTCCAGTATTTTGTGTCAATCTGCGATTTAAACCCCCAGCATCTGCAATAATTTCTTACACACTGTACTGTTCTATATCCTAAAGTAACTTGCATGAGAATTACTTAGGTGATGCAAATACTTGATTCTTTCCCTTTTATATCCCCCCCTGAAAGTGGATCAAACTGGAGAGAGCAGCACAAATTGTATTTGTCCTTTATTTTACACCTGGTCCAGTTGCAAAGTAATGAGCTGCCAATTCAGTCAGACAGCATGAAAACAGATCGTTCGGCCGACATGTCCCACCTGCCCGCGTTAGCTCAAATCCCTCTAAACCTGTCCTATCCATGTACTTGTCTAAATGTTTTTTAACTGACTATCAGCCTGCTGTGAACAACTGACCGACAGTTGTTTGGTCCCTTACCATGTCGCTTAGATCCATATACTGATGTAGTACTTCCATACTGATAGTATTTCCTTTCAGCTTGATTGTAGAAAGGCTGTAAAACTCCACCATTTTGGCTGCTGCTTTCATGCAAGTCATTTCCAGATATGCCTTAGGATAGAAACAAAGTGTTTTAGTGAGGGGAAATGTAACATAACAGAAAAAGTAACAGGAAACTCAATTTCTGCAAATTGCCCCCATATTTCTGCAATTAATTTCGCAATCCATCTTCACGACTCCTCTTCGGAGACACAAGGAACTACAAATGTTGGAATCTTGGGCAAATATCAAAGTGCTGGAGGAATTCATCGAGTCAGGCAAATTTCCTCTGTGGAGCAAAATGAACAGACCAGATTGTGGGTCGGGTCCCTGCTTCAGTCTGTCACCTATCCATTTAGTCTGAAGAAGAGTGCCAATCCAAAACACCATTTGTCCAATTCCTGCCTGACCCACTGAGCCCCTCCAGCACCGTGTTTTGCTTATGAGCCCCTTTATAATTTTAAACACTACGATTAGTTCATCCCTCAGCCTTCCAAACTCCTGGAATTCAAGGTTTCTGTAACTACAAAAGCATTCTGGAAAATGAGACTCTAATCCATCCAAAGTTTAAATATCTTTTTCTGCATTGTGCATGTTGGCCTGTTTAAATTTGGATCTTCAGATACAAGATACAAGATACATTTAATTGTCATCTTCAGTGCCCATGTACCCAGCTTAGTAGTAAGATTTGGACATTCTTAAATTGTTACTGTACATGGCAAAGCTGGAGCATTGATATACTAAAATAATTATTTTGTGGACAATACTTATCTTCTTTAAGATCAACACAAAATGCTGTAATAACGGAGCAAGAGAGCAAGCATCTCTTGAGCGAAGGGACGGGTGACATTTTGGGTCGAGACCTTTCTTCAGACCCAAAACCTCACCCATTTCTTCTCTCCAGAGAAGCTGCCTGTCCCGCTGGGATACTCCAGCATTTTGTGTCTATCTTTGGTGTAAACCAGCATCTGCAGTTCCTTCCAACACATCAACCTGATGTACACAATCCCTGCCACAAAACAGTAACCCCATCATAACTGACAATGTAGAAAACCAAGAACTATAGATGCTGTAATCTTGAGCAATAAACATAGTGCTGGAAGAACACTGCAGGTCAGTCAGCATCTGTGGAGGGAAATGGACAGATAACATTTCCGGTCAGGATCTTTCTTTAGTCTGATCAGAACCGAAAACGTCATCTGTCTATCCCCTCCACAGATGCTTCCTGACCAGCTGATATCTCCAGTGTTGTGTTTTCTGACAATCCAGCCAGAATAACACATCACTTATTTATTAACAGATAAGACACAAAAGGCTGGAGAATTCCACGGGACAGGCAGCATCTCTGGAGAGAAGGAATGGGTGACGTTATGAGTCGAGACCCTTGTTCAGACTCTAATCCGACGAAGGGTCTCGACCTGAAACGTCAAAGGCATATCAAAGCCTGTACATCAGCGAGATAAAGCATAGATTTGGTGACTGTTTTGCTGAACACTTACGCTCAGTCCGCCAAGGCCTACTCGATCTCCTGGATGCTAACCACTTTAACATTACTTATTCCCTTTCCCATACTGAACTTTCTATTATGGGCCCTATCCATTGCCAGAGTGAGGCTACACGCTTATTGGAGGAACAGCACCCCATAGTTCGCTTGGGTAGCCTACAACCCAACGGGATGAATGTTGAATTCTCCAATTTTAGGCAACTTTTACAAACACCTCCCTCTCCCCCAGCTCCAAAAAGACCATTAACCAGTTTCACAGTTCACAAATGTGTATCCCTTTTGGGCTCACACTTGCCGTGAACCAACAAGGAAACCTCCTTGCCCGAGGTCATCTGTTACCAGCACTAATTCGTCCTGTTTTTGCTTCTTGCTTCTAGATTCTCACCACCCCCATCCCCAACATATCAATTTATGTTTATCTTCTGCCACAGAAGGCCATAGAGGCAATGTCAGTGGATATATTTAAGGCAGAGATAGATAGATTCTTGATTAGTACAGGTGTCAGAGGTTATGGGGAGAGACAAGAGAATGGGGTTAGGAGGGAGAGATAGGTCAGCCATGATTGAATGGGGGAGTAGGCTTGATGGGCCGAATGGCCTAATTCTACTCCTATTCCTTATGACATGTTCATTTCTATGTTCAATATATTTAAACCGGTCACGAGGGCAACACTCACCTGGTTTCGGGAGAATGTGATAACTACATTCAACACTGGTCCAAAGGGTTTTGCCAGCCTTTTCAGGTCATCCTCTGTGTATCCTTTAGCTGGAAGATTGCTAATTCGAATAACTCTACCTTTGTCATTGAGGGAAACAACCTGCAAAGCAAAAGTAATCCTTTGAAACCACAAGCTTTCAGAGGTATCATATATAAGTTAAGGCAATATACGGGTAAAATATTAATAGGTTATAGTTAAAAACCGCAAAATATTGAGGAACAAAGTATTTTGGTGCACAAATTCTAAAGATTCTTGTAAGTGGCAGCACTGGGAGATAGCATAGTGCAGAAGGCATGCTTGCCTTTATCAGCCGGGGCACAGAATAGGAGAGCAGGTTCCTCTTGCTTTCACTGGATCCCGAGGGGTAATTATTTCCATTCAGAGGGTGGTAGGTATATGAAAGAAACTGCCAAGTGAAGCAGTACATGGATATGGGTCAGGCATGGGTTCGAATGAGACTAGCCTAGATGAGGCATCTTGGTCAGCATGGACCAGTTGTGCTGAAGGGCCTGGATCTGTGCTACATGACTATGGGATTATAATGGCGATCACGCTCTTTCAGATGTCAAAACAAGCTAAGAGAAAGGGGATTGCAGGTGGCACGAAAATTGGTTTCTCAATAGTAAGAATGGTGGTATTGGGCTCCAGAATTATAGATCAGCTGGTAAGATGGGCTGGGTAATGGCAGATGCAGTTTAATCTTGGTGATGAATTTTAGTCATAAAGCACAGAAAAAGGTCCTTCAGCCCAACTTGCATATGCCGACCAAGATTCCGACAATGGGGAATCAAAACTGAGGTTTAAGGTGCGAGGGGAAAGCTTTATTAGAATTCCCAGGAGCAACTTGTTCATGTAGAGGGTGGTGGGCATATGGAACGAGCTGCCATAGGAGGTAGTTGAGGCAGGTACATGAATAGGAAAGATTTAGAGGGGATATGGAACAAACGCAGGCAAATAGGACCAGCTTAGAGCCAACATTTTGATCGGCATAGAGGAGTAGAGCTGAAGAGCCTGTTTCCGTGCTGTATGATATATATGCACCTGGGGCTCCGGTGAAATTGTCAGCCAAAATTAAAATTGTTACAAAGAACTGCCAATTCCCTTGAAGAACAACCCACTTGTATTAAACAGCGAGATTCCATGCATTAACTTCAACAAGGAACTCAAGAGGAACTCACCTCTGACCGAGTCTGTACTGTGACACTTTCATCCTCACTCGTCTCTGAAACAATAGATCAGTCAGTCAGCTACAGTTAACTAAACATGCAATGGTTACTGTCAACAAGTTTGCAATCCAACAGTGATAGCCTGATTTAAAACTATATAGTTGTTTATCTCAAACCCTCTTGGGATAATCAGCATAGGTTTCTGTTTCTGGTGAAGAGATTAATTCTCAACATGCACAATATATGTTGAGGTTCAGAAACTGTCCTGAGGTTGGGTTCATTCCAAAACATGCTTGTGCATTCTGTTAACCTTCCCATCGTGAATTGGGGAGCTGTGCTGTTAATTTTTCTGCCTTTAAGGCAGTCTCTAAAATCAGGAAATGTCATCCCTCCCTCTGCCCCCGCTGTTCCTCCAGCAGTTTGTTTTTTTGCTCCAGATTTCTGCATCTGGTTTCAAGACTTCCTACAAATCACTTATTTGACCGAGCTTTCGAACATCTGACCTGATATCAGCTTTCGCTATTTGCTTTGATACCATTCTGTGAAATACCATGACATACTTTGACTTAGAAGTCATGAACAAATGCAGGTCATGACAAAAGCAAAGACAGGATAGAAGATTAACTTTTAACAGCATCAACGTCTATCATTTCCAATGCAGTTCTAACCTAAGTCAATTAAGTTCAAGTTTGCGGTTATTGTCACTTAACCAATTGAGGTACAGTGAAATTTGAGTTAACATACAGCCATACTAAGTGAAAAATAATACATAAAATTTAACATAATGATCCACCACAGTGGAATCAACATTCCTCACTGTGATGAAAGGCAATAAAGTTCAGTCACCTTCCTCCTTAATGCTCATTAAACTCAGAAAATATTATTGCTCATTTGACCTTCATTTTTAATGTAGGGTAAGTTGGCAGTGGATGATGGATAGCACATATCCCAACTCTGAGCTGCAAATAAACTCACCTTTGGGCAAGTAAAATATTTAATTGTATAGGAAAGAACTGCAGATGCTGGTATAAATCAATGGTAGACACAAAATGCTGCAGTAACTCAGCGGGACAGGCAGTATCTCCGGAGAGAAGGGATGGGTAACGTTTTGGGTTGAGACCCTTCAGAGTCTCGACCCGAAACGTCATCCTTTTTTTCTCTCCAGAGATGCTGCCTGTCCTGCTGAGTTATTCCAGCATTTTGTGTCTACCTTAAAATATTTTATGAATCTTTCTCAGAACGTGAACTTACTTTCATCAGGAGGAGGGGTGTTGGCTTCTGTGGCTGCCTGAGGGTCAGCACTGGTGCCAGGAGCATTCTGCTCTTTCCTAGGCAGACCAAGGAGAAAGATAATGTGAGGCAATAACATATTGGAAGACAACAAGCATATAAAGCAGATCAAATTACATCATTTGCACCAGTGTCACCATCATCGAGAAGTCGTATGCACTGGTTTGAACCAGAACAACGAAATTCTTACTTATTGCAGCTTTATAGGAACATCATATGCAACAACGTACAATAAATTATCAGTTATTCTCAGTAAGCTGGAAGATGATGGTGCAAAGACCAGAACAACCATGGTAGTGCAGAGTCAGCAGAGTTTTGGTGCTGAAGCAGAGTTGCGGTTAAGGTTTTGCAGGCAGTTCAACAACCTGATGGTTGCTGGGAAGAGGCTGATCATGAACCTACTGGTCACAGTTGAAAAATTGAAAATCCTGTAGCATACATGGGAGAGACCGAGTTTCCCGAGTTGAAACTGATTATGTTGTTGAACATAACCGAGCTATAGTCGATGAACAACAACATGACATATGTGTTCCTAATGTTCAAATGGCCCAGCACAGATCTGAGAGCAAGCAAAATCACATCTGCGGACATCCTCTTGCGGGGGTAGGTAAATTAGAGTGGGTCCACATCATTACTGAGGCAGGAATTAATTTGTGTCATCACCAACCTCCTGAAGCAATCATAAAGAAAGCACATCAGCGCCTCTACTTCCTGAGAAGACTACAGAGAGTCGGCATGTCAAAGAGGACTGTCGAACTTCTACAGGTGCACAGTAGAGAGCATGCCGACTGGTTGCATCGTGGCTTGGCTCCGCAATCTGAGGGTCCAGGAGCGGAAAAGAATGCAGAAAGTTGTAACCACTGCCCAGTCCATCATCAGCTCTGACCTCCCCACCACCGAAGAGATCTAGTCAAGTCAAGTCACTTTATTTCTATAGCACATTTAAAAAACAACTCTCGTTGGCCAAGGTGCTTTACATTGGTGGAGGTACTGATGTTAAAAAGGCAGCCAATATCATCAAGGACCCACACCATCCTGGCCACGTACTCATCTCTCCACTACCATCAGATGATACAGAAGATACAGGAGCCTGAAATCTGTTACATCCCGGTTCAGGAACAGCTTCTTCCCCACAGCCATCAGGCTATTAAACTCGACAACAAACAGACTCTGAACTGTAACAGCTTATTGCACTTTATCTGCTTAATTATGTATATATTGAACTGAACTGTTCTGTATTTTTGTTTACAATACTCTGTTGTGCTGCAGCAAGCAAGAATGTCATTGTCTTATCTGGGACACATGACAATAAACTCTCTTGACTTGACCACAATGGACATGAGTGTCATTGGTCGGCAGTCAGAATCATACAACATGAAAACAGGCCCTTCAACCTGTCTGTGCCGTCCAAGTTGATTAACCAAGCCAGTCCTAATTGCCCACATTTGGTTCACATCCCTCTAAACCGCATACCTGCCAAATGTCAGTTAAATGTTGTTATTAAACCTGCCTCAACTACTTCCACATGTTGCTCGTTCCAAATACACACCACCCTCTGTTAAAAAAAATGCCCATCAAGATCTTATTAAAATTTCCTCCCTCACGTTACACTGGGTTCTCGTTGAATGGAGGTTACATAGCAATCTCTATTGTGACTTTGAATATTAAAGAACGGCAGGTAATAATTATCATCATTGCTCTATAATATGGTGCAAAACCATAGGATTCTTGTTATCACGTCACCACAAAAGCTTACTCTGCTTTATGCATCAAAACACAATCTACTAGAGTATCTATAGAGTATCCATTACTCAGACACATTGAATATTAATTCTGCCTGGTGTTTGTTTTCCTGAAGGGTAATGCCGATATCCACCAACAAATCTGGGATTGATGCACAATCTATACCAGTCAGAAAGGTCTCGACCCGAAACGTCACCCATTCCTTCTCTACAGAAATGCTGCCTGTCCCACTGAGTTACTCCAGCATTTTGTGTCTATCTTCACACTCTATACCTGTCACGCTAAATTGTTCCAAGATCTGCTCTAAGAAACATAGAAAATAGCTGCAGAAGTAGGCCATTTGGCCCTTCGAGCCTGCACCGCCATTCAATATGACCATGGCTGATCATCCAACTCAGTATCCTGTATCTGCCTTCTCTCCATACCCCCTGATCCCTTTAGCCACAAGGGCCACATCTATCTCCCTCTTAAATATAGCGCTTCAGATACTTACTGTACCGCAGTAGCAGCTTGGCTCGGTAACTGTTCTTTCTGATCCTATTTAAACAAAAAATAAACAACTTTTAGTATTTTTCAGTTTCATTTTGTCATCCTGCCATGCTAAAGACTGAAGCAGCAAATAGTTCTCTACTAAAAGACTAACAGGGAGGGCACATCAAAGATAAATTATCTCAGCCAAAAATGGTTGCTTTTTGGTAAATAGCAATCAAATTCTCAGCCCCCACTGGAGACCCAGGAGAATTTGTTGAATCTGGAGCAAAATAAACTGCTGGAGGGACCTAATGGGTCAAGCAGCACCTGGACGCAAAAGTCAACAGATACTGCTTGTCCTGTCCGGTTTGTCCAGCATTTTATTTTTTGTTCTCAGTCCCCATTGATTGTTTTTTCAGGTGTATTCCCCAGTGCAATGAACACCATTTCCAAGAGGATTCAAAGTTTCAGTTCAGTCATGTGTTTATGTACAGCAAAAAGCTTAATTCTGAGTCCTAGACTCCCCCACTAGTGGAAACATCCCCTCTACATCCACTCCATCCAAGCCTTTCACTATTCTGTACGTTTCAATGAGGCCCCTCCCCTCATCATTCTAAACTCCAGTGCTGTCAAACGATCATCATAAATAAGTTAACCCACCCAATCCTGGGATCATTCTTGTAAACCTCCTCTGGACCCTCTCCAGGGCCAGTACACCCTTCCTCAAATATGGTGCCCAAAATTGCTCACAATATTCCAAATGTAGCCTGACCAGCGCCTTACAGTCCAACTCTGTCTTTGTATTCTAGCTCTCTTGAAATTAATGCTAGCATTGTGTTTGTTTTCTTCACAACTGCCATAGAAACACAAGTTTTCCTCCATGTTCCAAAGATGTCTCAGCTGCCCTATTCGAGCAGAGTTCTGAAGATGCAAGTGGCCATCTAACTCAGGACTTGCCTCAACTTTCACACAGGCTCTATGGATACCAACACAAGGCCTGCTCTCACTCCCTCCTAGAGAAAAGCAACCAGCTCACCACCTACCAGTTTAGGAATTTCCTTCTTCTGTCCCAGTAACACCATGGTCACCTGCCGGCGATTGATCTCCGCTGGTGTGATGCTGTAGAACTCCACCACTGCCACTGCAGCCTCTTTATACACCATCTCCAGGAAAGCCTATTTTTGACCAAAAAAAAGGACATTCAATAGACAATGGACAATAGGTGCAGGAGTAGGCCATTCGGCCCTTCGAGCCATCAACAGCACAGGGCTTAGTACTTAGGAAGCACTCAACTCCCACTAGTCCTTTGTTCTTAAATCATACAGTATGGAAACAGGCCCTTTGGTCCAACTTATCCATGACAAGCATGATGTCCCATCTAAGCCAGTCCCATTTGCTCACGTTTATCCCATCTCTTTCAAAACCTTTCCTATCCATGTACCTGTCCAAATGCCTTTTAAATGTTGTTATACTCATCTTCTATATTCCTCTTCACAATCTTTAAATCCACCAAATCCAAGCTTCAACCCACCTCCACCCAGGCCATTACACAGACAGACTTTCCATCGTGGACTATCTCTACATTTCACACTGCCTTAGGAAAGGACAATGTTTAAGGTAAGACCATAAGACCAAGTTAAGATGTACAATTAACAACTTTGAACATGACGGTTGGAAGTAGGAGCCCGAGACGAGGCAACACCTGTCTACTGCCCCGGTGTAATCTACTATTCTTACATGCTCGTACTTCAGTTTGATTGTGACTATGTATAATAAGATCTTTAACGTATAGTATGCAAAATGAATTTCACTGTATCTAGGTACATGTGACAACAAACCACTATTGAATAGCCAACATCATCAAGCCCCTTTCCCATCAGAGTAATTCCTCCTTCTTCCCACTCCAGTCGGGCAGAAGATACAGAAGGTAGAAAGTGCACTCCACCACCCAGGTGCAACTTCTTCTCTGTTACCAGGCTTTTGAATGGTCCTTCCATAAGCTAGGCTATAATTCATTCTCCCACCTACATTATTGGGGACTTTTCATCTGAAGTGTTATGCTACAATGCCGAGAACTGTATTCTGCCCTTAGGTATTGTTCTCTTTTGTACTGGAATCTGGCTTGATTGTATTCATGCAGAGTGGTATCTGATTTGATTGGATAGTACTCAAACAAAAGCTTGTTACTGTATCCCACGGTGACAACAATAAACCAAAACCTGAGCACTTTATTGTTTAGAAGAATGAGGCGTTCCCACGTTGAAATGGCCTTTTCACAACTTAACATGATATATTTAGCACGAACAGAGAGAATGAGTAGTGTGGAACAAATAGACTCTCTCTCAGAATAAGGAGGAGACATTTAAGAGTGAAAAAACATAATAGCTCATCATTCAGAGGGTGGTTAAGCTTTGGAATTCTCTCTTCCAGAAAACAGTGGAAGCTTAGACAGCAAATTCATTCAAAGCAGAGATCCATAAATATCAGGATATCACAGGGGATTGTGCAGGAAAATGGCATTGGTATTGGTTTATTATTGTCACGTGTGACTGAAGAAGGGTCTCGACTCGAAACGTCACCTATTCCTTCTCTCCAGAGATGCTGCCTGACCCGCTGAGTCACTCCAACATTTTGTGTCTACAGAGATTAAATACTTTTTGCATCCTATCTGGGATAATCATACCACACGAGTACATCAAGCAGAGCAAATGAGAAAATAAACAGAAGCATGGAGTTCTGTGAGTCTGTGGAATTCTCCGTCTCAGAGAGCGGTGGAGGCCGGTTCTCTGGAAACTTTCAAGAGAGAGCTAGATAGGGCTCTTGTAGATAGCGGAGTCAGGGGATATGGGGAGAAGGCAGGAAGGGGGTACTGATTGGGGATGATCAGCCATGATCACATTGAATGGCGGTGCTGGCTCGAAGGGCCGAATGGTCTACTCCTGCACCTATTGTCTATTGTCCAATTCAGCATTAATCCCATTTTACTCTCCCCCATTCCCTTCAACTCCTCCCAGTTTATACCACTCATCCATGTACTCAGGACAATTTACAATGGTCATTAATTTTACCAACTCGCACAGTTTAATATGCGAGCCAGTGAGCACTGAAGTTACATAGCAATCTCTTCAACCGTTGGAACATCAGTTGTGAACCTGAAGAATGCATTGACACGTGCACCAAGGTACAGTGAAAAGCTTTGTTTGCGTGATAGCTAGAGATCAGATAATATTATACATAAATACAATCAAGCCAAGCTCAAGTACCAAAGGTGGAGCAAAGAGAAAGTTAGCAGTGTGCAGAATATCATTCCTCGGCATTGTAGCATAACAATTTCAGAGACAATTTCCAATTTCTGCAATGAGGCAGGCGAGGAAATCAGGACTGTGCTCAGTGCATGGAAGGACAGTTTAGAAATTTAATAACACCAGTCCTCAAGTCATAACCGATAGGAGTGCGATTAGGCCATTCGGCCCATCAAGTCTACTCCGCCATTCAATCATGGCTGATCTAACCCCATTCTCCTGCCTTCTCCCCATAACCCCTGACACCCGTACTAATCAAGAATCTATCTATCTCTGCCTTAAACATATCCATTGACTTGGCCTCCACGGCCATCTGTGGCAATGAATTCCAGATTCAACACCCTCTGGCTAAACCATATAACAATTACAGCACGGAAACAGGCCATCTCGGCCCTACAAGTCCATGCCGAACAAATTTTTTTTCCCCTTAGTCCCACCTGCTTGCACTCATACCATAACCCTCCATTCCCTTCTCATCCATATGCCTATCCAATTTATTTTTAAATGATACCAATGAACCTGCCTCCACCACTTCCACTGGGAGCTCATTCCACACCGCCACCACTCTCTGCGTAAAGAAGTTCCCCCTCATGTTACCCCTAAACTTCTGTCCCTTAATTCTGAAGTCATGTCCTCTTGTTTGAATCTTCCCTATTCTCAAAGGGAAAAGCTTGTCCACATCAACTCTGTAAAGAAATTCCTTCTCATCTCTTTCCAAAAGGAATCTTTTAATTCTGAGGCTATGACCTCTAGTCCGAGAATCTCCCACCGTGGAAACATCCTCTCTACACAAAGTTAATTCACCGTTTGTCAGGACTGCCATATGCTGAGAGAATGGAGCGGCTGAGCTTGTATACTCTGAAATTTAGAAGGATGAGAGGAAACCCTATTGAAACATATAAGATTATTATGGGTTTGGACACGCTAGAGGCAGGAAACATGTTCCTGATGTTGGAGGAGTTCAGAACCAGGGGCCACAGTTAAAGAATAAGGGGTAAGGCATTTAGAACGGAGATGAGGAAACACTTTTTCATACAGAGTTGTGAATTTGTGGAATTCTCTGCCACAGAAGGCAGTGAAGGCCAATTCACTGGATGAATTTAAAAGAGTTAAGATAGAGCTCTAGGAGCTAGCAGAATCAAGGGATATGGGGAGAAGTTTGGGAGAGATCAGCCATGATCAAATTGAATGGCGGTGCTGGCTCGAAAGGCCGAATGGTCTACTCCTACATCTATTGTCTATTGTCACTCTATCCAAGCCGTTCATTATTTTGTACGTTTCAATGAGGTCCCCCCTCGTTCCTCTGAACTACATCAAATACAGGCCCAGTGCCGACAATCGCTCATCATATGTTAATCCACTCATTCCTCGGATCATTCTTGTAGTCCTCCTCTGGACCTTCTCCAGGGCCAGCACATCCTTCCTCATATATAGTGTCCAAAATTGCTAACAGTATTCCACATGCGGCCTGACCAGCGCCTTATGGAGCCTTAGCATCCCTGTTTTTGTATATAAGCCCACTCAAAATAAATGCTAGCATTACGTTTGCCTTCTTTACTAAACTTGCAGATTAACGTTTTGGGAATCCTGCACCAACACTCCCAAGTCCCTTTGCCCCTCCAATTTCTGGATTCTCTCCCCATTTAGAAAATAGTCTACGCCTTTACTCCTACTACCAAAATGCACGACTCCACACTTTGCTACACTATATTCCATCTGCCACTTCTCTGCCCACTCTCCCAAGTTGTCCAAGTCCTTCTGCAGAGTCCCTGCTTTCTCTACACTACCTGCCCCTCCACCTATTTTCGTATCATCCGCAAACTTGGCCACAAAGCCTTCAATCCCCTCGTCCACTTCATTGGCTATATTTAAGAGGGAGTTAGATGTGGCCCTTGTGGCTAAAAGGATCAGGGGGTATGGAGAGAAGGCAGGTACAGGATACTGAGTTGGATGATCACCCATGATCACAATGAATGGCGGTGCAGGCTCGAAGGGCCGAATGGCCTACTCCTGCACCTATTTTCTATGTTAATATACAACGTGAAGAGTAGTGGCACCAGTACCAACCCTTGCGGAACTCCTTTAGTCACTGGCAGCCAAGCAGAAAACCCCCCCTTTACTGCGAAGCTTTATGTCTTCTGCCATTAAGCCAACCTGCTACCCATGCTCCGGTGGTAAGCACTTTCAAACTTCTGTATTTTCTGCCCGATGGAAACGTCAATGTGACTTTCACGTTCTTTTCTCAATTTCCGAAGCAACTTTACCTCATTTTTGGAGCGCACCAACTTAATGCCAGTGAGTTTTCCGAAAGGCTGGGTCAGTTTTGAGATGTCTTCTTCAGTATAACCATCAAGTGGCAGGTCAGTGATGTGAACCACACGCCCACTCTTCCTCATTTCATTCATCTGTGGAAAACAACACATCAGTCAGCTCCAACGGAAATAACAGGAACACTGCCCTCCATTGCCAACCCATGGTCCCCAGCATGATCAGTTATCAGTTTCCGGACAGAGAGAGAGAGATAATTTCATAAATCATAGGAGTAGAATTAGGCCAATCGGTCCATCAAGCCCACTAAGCCATTCAATCATGGCTGTTCTATCTCTCCCTCATAACCCCATTCTCCTGCCTTCCCCCAAACTCCTTAGACCCGTACTAATAAAGAATATCTATTTAAAAAATATCCATTGACTTGGCCCCCACATGCGTCTGTGGCAATGAATTCCATTGATTCATCACCCACTGTCCAGGAAATTCCTCATCTCCTCTCCAAAGGTATGTCCTTTTATTCAGAATAACTGATGTGTCGAGACCATATAGAAGCAACACTAGACAGTAATTACCAAGGGCTAGCCTCTACAATTCTGCAGTAAGTAAAGAGTTGCACTGACCTGCTGGGCATCAGCCTCCTGTTGAGCAGTAGCTTTCTCCGCCGCAGCAGCAGCACCTGCAGACACAACATGGATAGAGAATTGGTTGGCAGACAGGAAACAAAGAGTAGGAATAAACGGGTCCCTGTCAGAATGGCAGGCAATGGCGAGTGGAGTGCCGCAAGGCTCGGTGCTGGGACCGCAACTATTTACAATACATATTAATGATTTAGGTGATGGGATCAAAAGTAACACTAGCAAAGTTGCAGTGGACACAAAAGCTGGGTGGCAGTGTGAACTGTGAACAGTATGCTAGGAGGTTGCAGGGTGACTTGGACAGGTTGATAACTCCCGATGGTCTGCATTCCTGAGTACTTAATGAACTTTAAGTTCATAAGTGATAGGAGCAGAATTAGGCCATTCGGCCCATTATCTACTCCACCATTTAATCATGGCTGATTTACCTCTCCTCCTTAACCACATTCTCCTGCCTTCTCCCCATAACCTCTGACACCCGTGCTAATCAAGAATCTATCTATCTCTGCCGTAAAAATATCCATTAACGACTGCCACAGCCTTCTGTGGCAATTAATTCCACAGATTCACCACCCTCTGACTAAAGGTGAGAGTGTCAAAGTTTAAAGGAGATGTGCAGGGCAAGTTTTTTTTACACATAGCGAATGGTGAATGCCTGGAATGTGCTGATGGGGGTGGTGATTAGGGCAGATACAATATTGGCAATTCAGAAACTTTTGGATAGGCATATGGATATGCAAGGAATGGAGGGGATATGGATTATTTGCATGTGGATAAGAGCTGATCTTGGCATCATGTTCGGCAGACATTGCTAGCTGAAGTCTGTTCTTGTGCTGTACTGTTCAACGTTCTGTGAGACCAGAGAGAAGTATATGTATAAAGTATAAAGTCCATGAGAAACAAGGTGAGTGACAGGGAAAGATAGTTTAAGAAGAGCGCCAAGACCTGGTCTTAGTCGCAGTCCTTACATGGAGCTTGGAGAAGTAGCAAGCAGGAGAAGAGACTATTGGCTTCAAAGTTTGTGAGAAAGAAGATGAGTGAGGGAAAGACAGTTTAAAAAGAGCTCCAAGACTCAGGTTCAGGTAATTTACTAATTAGCCCTAAAGTAGATAATTAGGTAAGAGATTAAAAAGAAGTGTAGCTGTAGCAGTGCCACCTTGGTGAGTAAAGTGTGAGTCTTTGGTTCAAGAAGGCTACACTTGATTGAAATGTATGACTTTTGCCCACTGAAGGAATGGCAGACAAGATGGTGCAGTGTGTTTCCTGCAGGATGTGGGAAGTCAGGTACAGTGCTGGAAACCACACCTGTGGAAATTATGTCCAGCTGCAGCTCCTGAATGAACGCGTTGGGGAATGGAGCAGCATTTGGATGATCTCAAGGCCACCCAGGAAAACGAGAATTTCCTGGACAGAACCTACAGCGAGGTTGTCACACCAGGAATACAAGAAGAGTGAAGATGGGTGACTGTGAGAAAGAGGAGTAAACGTAGAGTGCAGGAGACTCCATTGGTTGTACCAAATGAAAACGGGTAGACCCTCTTGGAAGTGGGCGACACAAGATTGAGTGGTCGCCAGGGCGATGATTGCAACCCTAGTGCTTTGGCTCAACGGGGAAGAGTGACGTCAGGCAGAGCCGTAGTGGTGTGAGACTCCATCGTCAGAGGTGTGGACAGGAGATTCTGCGGCAACAGGTGAGACTCCAGGATGGTCTGTTGCCTCCCTGGTGCCAGGGTCTAGGACGTCCCGGAGCGGCTGCATGGCATCCGCAAGAGTGAGGGGGAGCAGTCGGGGCAGGGATTCATATTTCTGGATCATTGGGATCTCTTCCGGCGCAGGAGGTTGAAAGAGTTAAATGAAGTAGTAAGTTACAAGATGGAGTCTGTTGTAGATTTAGAAGTCACAAAATGGATGCTTAACCTTTCCTCCAAACACTAGCAAGATTTTAGCACAAGAACACCAGATGTTTTGTCTTTCAATAAAAACACTAGCGAGATATCAGCACAAGAACACTAGATGTTTTGCCTTCTATTACAAAACACCAGGTGTCTTGTAATAAACACTAGCGAGATTTCAGCACAAGAACACTAGATGTTTTGCTCTTCTGATATAAACATTCAGAAAGATGTACAGACATTGAATCAACAAGATCAAAAAACAAGGCCACTTGAATCTGCAAAAATAAGAAATAGCTTCCGAGCAAAACCATATATGGGGAACTGAAGGAAATTCACATTAGACAGGAAATGGTGTTGGGTAGACTGATGGGACTGAAGGCTGATAAATCCCGATGGTCTGCATTCCTGAGTACTTAATGAAGTTAGAAATTGTAGACGCATTGATGATCATTTTACAATGTTCTATAGATTCAGGATCAGTTCCTGTAGATTGGAGGGTAGCTAATGTTATCCCACTTTTTAAGAGAGAAAACAGGGAATTATAGACCAGTTAGCCTGACATCGGTGGTGGGGAAGATGCTGGAGTCAATCATAAAACATTTGGATAGCAGTAGCAGGATCAGTCGGGTCAGCATGGATTTACCAAGAGGAAATCATGCTTGAATAATTTGAGGATGTAACTAGGAAAATGGACAAGGGAGAGCCAGTGGATGTAATGTACCTGGACTTTCAGAAAGCATTTGATAAGGTCCCACATAGGAGATTAGTTGGCAAAATTAGAGCACATGGTATTTATTGCGGGTAAGGTGCTGACATGGATAGAAAATTGGTTGGCAGACAGGAAACAAAGAGTCGGGATTAACGGGTCCTTTTCAGAATGGCAGGCAGTGACTAGTGGGGTATCACAAGGCCTCAGTGCTAGGACCGCAGCTATTTACAATATAGATTAATGATTTAGATTAAGGGATTAAAAGTAACATTAGCAAATTTGCGGATGACACAAAGATGGGTGGCAGTGTGAAGAGGATGCTATGAGGATGCAGGGTGACTTGGACAGGTTGGGTTAGTGGGCAGATGCAGTTTAATCTGGATAAGTGTGAAGTTATCCACTTTGGTGGCAAAAACAGGAAGGCAGATTATTATCTAAATGCAGTCAATGGAAAAAGGGAAAGTACAACGGGATCTGGGGGTCCTTGTTCATCAGTCAATGAAATTTCTTCACTGCATGCAAGTACAGCAGGGAGTGAAGAAATCAAATGGCATGTTGGCCTCGATAACAAGAGGAGTTGAGTATAGGAACAAAGAGGTCCTTCTGTAGACGTACAGGACCCTAGTGAGACCACAGCTGGCGTATGGTGTGCACTTTTGGTCTCCCAATTTGAGGAAGGACATTCTTGCAATTGAGGGAGTGCAGCATAGGTTTACCAGTTTAATTTCTGGGATGGCGGGACTGTCATATGCTGAGAGAATGAAGCGCCTGGGCTTGTATACTCTGGAATTAGAAGGACAAGAGGGATCTTATTGAAAATATAGAAGATTATCAAGGGTTCGGACACATCAATGGCAAGAAACATGTTCCCGATGTCGGGGGAGTCCAGAACCAGGGGCCACAGTTTAAGAATAAGGAGTAAGCAATTTGGAACGGAGATGAGGAATCACTTTTTCACACAGAGAGTTGTGAGTCTGGAATTCTCTGCCTCAGAGGGCGGTGGAGGCCGGATCACTGGAGCTAGACAGAGCTCTTAAAGATAGCGGAGTCAAGGGATATGCGGAGAAGGCAGGAACGGGGTACTGATTGTGGATGATCAGCCATGATCACATTGAATGGCGGTGCTAGCTCCTGCACCTATTGTCTATAATCGTTCCTCTATCGGAAGAACCTGCCAATATTTGATATTACTCTACATGGACAAGCCAAGAGGCTGTACAATGCTCTGTAAGATAAAGAATTGCTGAGTTGCTGATTATTGGGATACAAGTACATGTGATTGAACATTACATCTTTGTGTGGAACATCAGGAGCTTAGTGGTCTGTATTGTCATACTCGGAACCTGTCCACCCATACCCTCCTGGTGAAATAACCCTCCTGGTGAAATAAAGACTACTGCATTTTTACTAACTTTTGTATTGGTATCTGTTTGAAACGAATCGGACTTTAACAGGGTGATCTGTATAAAAGGGACAGGTTGCACCAAAACTGGAGGGGGACCAACATCCTAGCGGGAAGGTTTGCAAATGCTACACGGGACATTTTAAACTAGATTGGGAGTGGGATGGGATCTAGTGGAGGACAGAGGCACAGGAGAGGCTAGAAGTTGGCTTGGAGCGTGGTGTGGGAAAGGTAAATGGACAGGATAAGCAAAAAGCCGGATAGTGAGGAAGGAGGGTTGGTTTAAACTGCACATATTTTAATGCAAGGGGCTTGACAGGTAAGGCAGATGAGCTTAGGGTGTGGATAGGTACGAGCGATTGGGACATTGTAGCCATGACTGAAACCTGGTTAAGGGAGGGGCAGGACTGGCGGCTCAATGTTCCGGGGTACTTCAGGAGAGACGGGGGTGAGGAAAAAAGGAGGAGGATTTGCATTGTTGGTTAAGTACGATGTCACGGCTGTGTACAGAGGTAACATTACGGACGGTTCGTCTAGTGAGGCTATATGGATGGAGCTGAGGAACAAAGGGATGATCACCTTGTTGGGGGTGTACTACAGACCCCTGAATAAGTCAATGGGAATTAGAAGAGCAAATGTGCCAGGAGATTGCAGACAGCTGCAGGTCAAATAAGGTTGTTGTAGTATGGGGATTTCAACTTTCCAAATCTAGACTGGGAAAATCATAGCGTGAAGAGTTTAGATAGGGTGCAATTCCTCAAAAGTGTTCAGAAGAGTTTTCTTAAACAGTATGTGGAAGCCCCCACATGTAAGAGGGCAACGCTGGATCTAGTATTGGGAAGGACAAGTTAATATGTAAGGAGCCTTTTGGGACAAGTTACCACAGTTCAATTAGGTTTAAGATAGTTATGGATCGGGACGGAGAGGGTCCACGTGTTAAAATGCTCAACTTTGAGGGTATGAGAGAAGGTCTTGCTCAAGTTGATTTGAGGGGTAAGGAACATCAGAAAAGCGGGATGTTTTTAAGTGTTCTGAAGAGAGCTCAGGATGTGTACGTCCCCATTCGAGTGAAAGGCAAAGCAGGCAAACGTAAGGAAGCTTGAATGACGAGGGAAATTGAGACTAGTCAAAAACAAGAAGGATGCATGGGACAGGTATAGACAGGTTTCACCAGGGCCCTGTACAACTGCAGAAGGACCTCTTTGCTTCGATATTCAACTCCTCTTGTTATGAAGGCCAACATGCCATTCACTTCTTCACTGCCTGCTGTACCTGCATGAATGCACTTTCAGTGACTGATAAACAAGGACACCCAGATCTCATTGTACTTCCTCTTTTCCTAACTTGATACCATTCAGGTAATAATCTGCCTTCCTGTTCTTGCAACCAAAGTGGTTAACCTCACATTTATTTACATTAAACTTCATTTGCCATGCATCTGCCCATTCGCCCAACCTGTCGAAGTCACCCTGCATCCTCCTCACAGTTCACATTGCCACCGAGCTCTGTGTCATCTGTAAATTTGCTAATGTTACTTTTAATCCCTTCATCCAAATCATTAATGTATATTGTAAATAGCTGCGGTCCCAGCACTGAGCCTTGTGGTGCCCCACTAGTCGGTGTCTGCCATTCTGAAAGGGACCCGTTAATCCCTACTCTGTTTTTCTGTCTGCCAACCAATTTTCTATCCATGTCAGCACTCTACCCCCAATACCATGTGCCCTAATTTTGCCCACTAATCTCCTATGTGGGACCTTATCCAAGGCTTTCTGAAAGTCCAGGTGCACTACATCCACGGGCTCTCCCTTGTCCATTTTCATTGTTACATCCTCAAAAAATTCCAGATTAGTCAAACCTGATTTTCCAGTCTACCTGCATGTTGAAATCTCCCATAACAACCGTAGCATTACCTTTGCGACATGCCAATTTTAACTCTTGATTCAACTTGCACCCGATATTCAGGCTCCTGTTTGGGGACCTGTAGATAACTCTCATTGGGGTATTTTTACCCTTACAATTCCTCAGTTCTATCCATACTACATCTCCTGATTCTATGTCACCCCTCGCAAGGGACGGAATTTCATTCCTCACCAACAGAGCTACCCCATCCCCACTGCCCACCTGTCTGTCTTTTTGATAGGATGTATAGCCTTGAATATTCAGTTCCCAGCCCTGGTCCTCTTGCAGCCACGTCTCTGTAATTCCTACAACTTCATACTTGCCAATTTCTAACTGAGCCTCAAGCTCATCCACTTTATTTCTCATACTTTGTGCATTCATATATAATACTTTTAATCCATTACTCCCCTCACCTTTCACATCGATTCCTATTTCACTTGGCCATAGTCTCCTGTCCCTTCCTGAGCTGTCTGCTCTGTTAATTCTGGTGTCTTTCTTAACTTTTCTTATACTCTCTTTACCTTTAACTCCAATTTGTCTCCTCCCCCCCCCCCCCCCCCCCCACTATTTAGTTTAAACCCACCCGTGTAGCAATGGCAAACCTGCCTGCCAGAATGCATGTTCCCCTCCTGTTAAGGTCCAACCCGTCCTTTTTGTATAAATCACCCTTCCCCCATAACAGATCACAGTAGTCTAAGAATCTAAATCCCTGCTTCCCGCACCAGCTCCTCAGCCACACATTCAAATCCCCTATCGCCCTGTTCCTGCCCTCACCAGCACGAGGAACTGGAAGCAAACTGGAAATAACCACCCTGAAGATCCTGCTTTACAGCCTTCTACTGAGTCTCTGAAGTCACGCTGCAGAAGGTCTTCTTCCCAACGTCATTTGTGCCGAAAAGACAATCCCAAAAGATTTTATAAATACATAAAAGGGAAAAGAGAGAGAGAGAGAGAGAGAGAGAGTGGGCCTCTCGGGAATAAAAGCGGTCACCTCAGTTTGGAACCACAGGAAATGGGCAAGGTCCTCAATGAGTATATCTTCTCTGTATTTTTTAAGGAGAAAAAACAGTAGGACGGAGGAAATTGGAGCAGTCGCTGGAAGTGTCATGAGCGCAGTCAGGGTTACTGTCGAGGAAGTACTGAAGGTACTGTCGTGTTTGAAGATAGACAAATCTCCGGGGCCTGAGCAGATATATCTGAGGACATTGCAGGAAACTAGAGAGTAAATTGTGGGGCTGGTTGAAATGTATGAGTGGTCCTTAAATACAGGAGTGGTGCCAGAGGATTGAAGGGTGGCAAATGTTGTGCCTCTTTCCTAGAAGGGGTGCAGGAAAAATGCTGGGAACTATAGGCCGGTGAGCTTAACATCTGCAGTTGGTAAGTTACTGGAGAGTACTCTGAGGGATAGGATATACAGGCATTTGGATGGGCAAGAAATGATTAGGGACAGTCAGTATGGTTTAGTACGCGGGAGGTCGTGTCTCACAAATCTGATTTGATTTTTTTGAAGACGCGAGCAAAAAGGTTGATGAAGGCAGAGCTGTAGATATTGTGTATATAGAGTTCAGTAAGGCGTTCGACAAGGTGCCGCATGGTAGGCTGCTCTGGAAGGATAGACAGGGCTGCCAACTCTCACGCTTTGAGCGTGAGGCTCACGCCCTCAAGCAAACTCTCACTCTGATCAGAAATTTCTCACGCTCAGTGGTGAGAAATTTTGTGATCAACGCAAATTTAAAAACTCGGATAAACTGCATGGTCCGCGGGTGTTGGAGAGCAGGGGCTGCGGGAGGGATGGGAGCAGAACCAGCAGCGGGAACAGATGCGGGGTGCCGGGACTTGCGAGTATTTGCGGCACTGTTGTGTTTGCAGCGCTGACGCTGCAGCTCCGGCCATGGAGCACTCCGGACAGTGCAAGAGTCCCGGGCCGCGGAGCCGTCGGAAGCGTTGTGCCGCTGCCGCAAGAGTCTCTGTGCCGAAGGGACAGACTCTCAAAGGGAGGTAGAGAGAGAGAGGGGAGGGAGACAGTGAGGGGGTGTGAGAGGAGAGGGGAAAGACAGAGGGGGCGTGAAGGGTGTGAGAGAGAGAAGAGGGAGAGGTAGGAGAGAGGGGGGAGAGTGAGGTGCGAGGGGGGGGGGGGGGAGTAAGAGAGGGAAGGAGAGGGTAGGAGAGAATGGAAGAGAGAGAGATGGGGAGAATGAGGTGAGAGAGGGAGAGGGGGGGGGAAGAGAGAAGAGAGGGAAAGTGAGGGGAGAGAGGAGAGAGTGGGGCGGGGAGAGAGAGGGTGGTTGAGGGAGAGAGGGGGAGAGTGAGGTGGGAGGGAGAGAGAGAGGGGATAGAGAGAGGGGAGAGAGGGGGGGGGGGCGGTAGAGGGGGATAGAGAGGCAGGGCTGCCAACTCCCATGCATTGAGCGTGAGAATCACGCATTTCACCAAATTCTCACGCTGATCACAAATTTCTCTCGCTCTGTTGCGAGAAATTCTGTGATCAACGAAAATTTCAAAACTCATATCAACTGCATGGGCCACGGGTGCTGGAAGCGGAAGCAGCGGCGGGGACAGATGCGTACGGGGAGCGGGGCTGGCGAGTGTTTGCCGGGCTGGCGAGTTGCTCACTGCAGCTCCGGCCATGGAGCAGCCTCAGTGCAAGAGTCCCGGGCCGTCGGAGGCGTCGAAGCGTTGCGCCACCGCCGTGAGAGTCTCTGTGCCGAATTCGCCCAGGTGACCGGCATGGATCAGGCTGCGGCTCGGTGCATCCTGGAGGACAACCAGTGGCTGCTGGAAGTAAGTACCAAGCACTGGGTAGATATGGTGGAAGATAGTGGACTTCAAATGGGGGTGGTTGGTGAAAACATCCTGCTTGCCTGCTAGATTTTCACTTACTGTAACTACAGGAAAAATGTTCCCGATGTTGGGGGCGCTCAGAACCATGGGTCACAGTTTAAGAATAAAGGGGGGGGGGGGCAGTTAGGACTGAGCTGAGAACAAACTTTTTTTACGCAGAGAGTTGTGAATCTGTGGAATTCTCTGCCACAGAAGGCAGTGCAGGCCAATTCACTGGATGTTTTCAAGAGAGTTACATTTAGTTCTTGGGGCTAACAACATCAAGGGATATGGGGAAAAAACAGGAAAGAGGTACTGATTTTAGATGAATAGCCATGATCATATTGAATGGCAGTGCTGGCTCGAAGGGCAGATGGCCTATTCCAGCATCTATTTTCTATGTTTCTATGCTTGTGTATGGCAATAAAAATCGATCACTTGATTTTGAAGCATTCATGCATGGTGGAGGTATAATGTAGTCAGAGTGATACAGTCTGAAAACGGGCCCTTCGGTGCAACTTGGCCACACCCGCCAACATGTCCCAGCTATGCTACCTGCTTTTGGTCCATACCTCCAAACCTGTCCTATCCATGTATCAGTCTAACTTTTTCTTAAATGTTGGGATGGTCCCTGCCACAACAACCTCCTCTGGCAGCTTGTTCCATACACCATCACCCTTTGTGTGGATAAAGTTACCCCTTAAAAAGTTACCTCTTAAAAATACTTCATACAAAAAACATTGAAATTATACTTTTACAGTGCACTAAAACATGATTTTAATACGTCAAATTTCAAAATGTTCCTACCCTAGGAGGGGAGACACCATTCTTCCACTCAGTTGCTCCACTCCCTCACCGGGTACCCCCAAGGCCAGTGATCAGTGATCGCACAGCCTCCCCCCTTTCAAAAACGCTCCAATCCAATTTAAAGCATATATATTGCATTCAAGTGTAAATTAAAAGACTCACTACAGTATGCACCATATTGCACAATTTCAAGCTCCACCCCTACCTCCACCCCACCCCACCCCCCCGGTCGCTATACTCCCTCGGGCTTGGTCTCTCGCAATTTCTCACTCCCAACTCTCACCCAATGTTGGCAGCCCTGGGATAGATCTCATGGGATTCAAGGAGAGATGGCTGAATGGATAGCAAATTAGCTCCATGGAAGGAAGCAGAGGGTGATGGTAGAAGGTTGCTTCTCAGAATGGAGGCCTGTGACTAGTGGTGTGCCACAGGGTTCGGTGCTGGGCCCATTCCTGTTTCTCATCTACATCAATGATTTGGATGAGAACATACAGGGTAGGATTAGCAAGTTTGCTGATGATACAAAAGTTAGTGGTTTTGCAGATAGTGAAGATGGTTGTGAACGATCGCAGCAGTATCTGGATCGATTGGCCAGGTGGCCAGAGGAATGGTTGATGGAATTTAATACAGAGAAGTGTGAGGTGTTGCATGTGGGACGCCGAACAAGGGCAGGAGCTACACAGTTAATGGTAGGCCTCTGGGTAGTGTTGTGGAGCAGAGGGATTTAGGAATACAGGTGCATGGTTCCATGAAGGTCGAGTCGCAGGTAGATAAGGTGGTTAAAAAAAGGCTATTGGTACTTTGGCCTTCATAAGTCAGAGTATGGGAAGTTGGGAGGTCATGTTGCAGTTGTATAAGACTTGGTGAGACCACATTTAGAGTATTGTGTTCAGTTCTGGGCACCATGTTATAGAAAGATATTGTCAAGCTTGAAAGGGCTCAGAAAAGATTTACGAGGATGTTGCCAGGACTAGAGGGTGCGAGCTATAGGGAGAGGTTGAGTAGGCTAGGCCTCTATTCCATGGAGCGTAGGAGGATGTGGGGAGATCTTATAGACCTATACGAAATCATGAGAGGAATAGATGCACAGAGTCTTTTACCCAGTGTAGAGAAATCGAGGACCAGAGGACATAGGTTCAAGGTGAAGGGGGAAAGATATAATAGGAATCCGAGAGGTGACTTTTTCCACTTAAACGGTGGTGGGTGTATGGAACAAGCTGCCAGAGGAGATAGTTGAGGCTGGGACTATCCCATTTTTTAAGAAACAGTTGGACAGGTAAATGGATAGGACTGTCTGAAGAAGGGTTTCGGCCCAAAACGTTGCCTATTTCCTTTGTTCCATAGATGCTGCTGCACCCGCTGAGTTTCTCCAGCTTTTTTTTGTGTACCATGGATAGGACAGGTTATGGATCAAGCGCAGGCAAGTGGGCCTAGTAAAGCTGGGATATTGTTGGCTGGTGTGGGTGAGTTGGGCCGAAGGGCCTGTTTCCACACTGTGTTACTCTATGTAATTATATGTAGGCATAGACAGGGTAGACAGTCAGAACCTTTTTCAATGAAGGAAATGTCAAATACTAGAGGGCATAGCTTTAAGGTGAGAGGGACAAAGATTTTATTTTACACATTTGGTGAATGCCAGGAATGTGCTGCCAGGCTTCGTGTTGGAGGCAGAAATGAAAGTATAATTCAAGAGGCTTTTAGATGGGAACATGAATATGCAGGGAATGGAAGGATATGCGGCTCAGTGGAAGAGTTGCTGCCTTGGAGCGCCAGAAACCCGGGTTCGATCCTGACTGTACAGTCTGTACATTCTCCGTGACCATGTGGACTTCCTCTGGGTGCTCTACTTTCCTCCCACATCCCAGACATGCAAATTTGTAGGTTAATTTCAGTACGGAGGTGGCCGTTCCAGGGTTCCCAAGCCGCTGTGAGGACTCTCCCGACGCCGGAGCACCACCACCCGGCGAGAACGGCCAGGAACATCGGGCCTCCGTAGAGGCAACTGTGGAGGCCTCAATAGGCCCGACTGAACTGGGGTTGGGGACTGGACTTTGTGCCTTACCTCATGGTGGGTGGGGGGATGTTATTTGTGTTTAAGACTCTCATTGGTGTTATGTCTGTATTTTTTTTGTGTGCTGCAAAATGGCAAAAAGCATTTCACTTCATTACACCTTGGTGTATGTGAATGTGACTAATAAAAACCGTTGAATACTTTGAATAATTGGTCTTCTGTAAATTGGTCCTAGTGTGTTGGGTGTGAAATTTGGATAACATAGAACTAGTGTAAGGTGATTGTTGGTCGGTGTGGACGTAGAGTGTCGTGGATACTCTTTCCCCCACTATTATCTAAATGGTGGCCGATTAGGAAAAGGGGAGATGCAGCGAGACCTGGGTGTCATGGTACACCAGTCATTGAAAGTAGGCATGCAGGTGCAGCAGGCAGTGAAGAAAGCGAATGATATGTTAGCTTTCATAGCAAAAGGATTTTAGTATAGGAGCAGGGAGGTTCTACTGCAGTTGTACAGGATCTTGGTGAGACCACACCTGGAGTATTGCGTACAGTTTTGGTCTCCAAATCTGAGGAAGGACATTATTGCCATAGAGGGAGTGCAGAGAAGGTTCACCAGACTGATTCCTGGAATGTCAGGACTGTTATGAAGAAAGACTGGATAGACTTGGTTTATACTCGCTAGAATTTAGGAGATTGAGAGGGGATCTTATAGAAACTTACAAAATTCTGAAGGGGTTGGACAGGCTAGATGCAGGAAGATTTGTTCCCGATGTTGGGGAAGTCCAGGACAAGGGATCACAGCTTAAGGATAAGGGGGAAATCCTTTAAAACCGAGATGAGAAAAACTTTTTTCACAGAGAGTGGTGAATCTCTGGAACTCTCTGCCACAGAGGGTAGTTGAAGCCAGTTCATTGGCTATATTTAAGAGGGAGTTAGATGTGGCCCTTGTGGCTAAGGAAATCAGAGAAGGCAGGTACGGGATACTGTTGGATGATCAGCCATGATCATATTGAATGGCGGTGCAGGCTCGAAGGGCCGAATGGCCTACTCCTGCACCTAATTTCTATGTTTCCATGCTGTATCTCTAAACAAAACTTAAAAATCTAGATGGGTGGATCAGGTGCAGTCAGAGGAACTTGGCATCATAATGGACAAGGACATTGAGGGCTCAGGGCCTGCTCCTGCTCACCAGGTGCTCTATATTCTATTTCTGTATCTATTTACTTCCTTATGAAATTAATTACAACAAGAATTTCAGGAACAGCTCAACTCCAATCTTTCTCCTCATAAAAATGAGATGTAAACAACCTGCCACCATCTGCTGAATGCTTTGAAGCTCATAGTGGGAAAGGCATAGAATCATACAACATGTTGGTGGGGGACACCAACAACATTGCCTGGCCAGGCCGACCGTCCAACTTTGACCCAGTGGCACCGCCAGGACACCCAGACATTTACGGCCAAGTTAACATTCTACATTAACAACTTTGGGTGTGAATTAAATGGCACTAGAACATGCCCATTCTTGTGTACTGCCTTAGTGTAATCTACTATCCCTACACTCTTACACTTGAGTATGATCATAGTAACAGTTTGATTGAACCGATTGCAAGAAAGAAATGTCACTGCAGCTAGTTACACTTTGACAATAAATTACGGATACAGGCCAAACTTGCCCATGCCGACCAAAGTATTCCATCTAAGCTCGTCCCATTTGCTCATCTGATGTAATGTTTTCTTGTCTTGCTAAGACAGTACTCATGGATATTTAACTCGGACCACCCAGTCAGACTTGGCAATGACAAACAAATTGCGTGAGAAGGGTGCTACAATACCTGCACTGCCTTTGCCTCCAGCAAAGGGCTTGCCGGTGGCAGCAGGTCGCTTCATTGTCTTCTGATTTGGAGGCTTTTGATTTGTTGACTGGTTCGCTGGCGGCTTCTGGTTAGGATTCTTAGCAAGTGGTACCTTCTGCATTTTCCGTTTGGGGATGGCCTTGCGTGGGAAGGGTTGCTGTGGGCTGGGATGCTTGGGGCTCAGCCGGACTTTGTGTGGGCTCGGGCGCCTGGGTCTGGGCCTGTGGGGACTGGTCCGCCTTGGGCTTGACCGTGACCTGTGGGGGCTGGTTCTTCTGGGACTGGACCTGGATCGGTGTGGGCTGGTTCGTCTGGGACTGGACCTGGATCGGTATGGGCTGATGCGCCTGGGGCTCATTCGTCTCGGGCTCGAGCGTCTCGGACTGCTTCTGTGAGGGCTCATTCGACGTGGGCTCAAATGCATCGGGCTTATCCGTGCTGAACTGAAGGAAGCAGCAGCCTGGTCTGCGGCCACTGTTTCTTTCTCTTTCTTGACAAGGTCCTCTCTGTAGGTGAATTAAAAAAAGTGACTTTACAAGAATTATGTATTGAAACTTCTCATGAAATCTGATTTTTCACAAATTTAACAGCACAAGATGTCATAACAGCACATTTATATAGTCAACATCAAACCAGGACGGTGCTTTCAGTCATTGTAGGGCTCTTTAGAATTTTGTATAACTGAGGGGCCAGGTAAAAGTACATAGCTCACTAATAAGTGGCATCCCAGATAGACAGGGAGCTGAAGGCAGCTTTTGGCACGTTTCCATCATTGGTCAGGGAACTAAGCGTAGGAGACACAGGTCTGAATGAAAGATACCAAATGGATACAGGTCCTTCAGCCCACCCAGTCCATGCCGAACATTAATCACCTGTTCACGCTTGCTAAGAATGTTAGCATTCATAGCAAAAGGATTTGAGTATAGGAGCAGGGAGGTTCTACTGCAGTTGTACAGGGTCTTGGTGAGACCACACCTGGAGTATTGCGTACAGATTTCGTCTCCTAATCTGAGGAAAGACATTCTTGCCATAGAGCGAGTACAGAGGGTTCACCAGACTGATTCCTGGGATGTCAGGACTTTCATATGAAGAAAGACTGGATAGACTCGGCTTGTACTCGCTAGAATTTAGAAGATTGAGGGGGGATCTTATAGAAACTTACAAAATTCTTAAGGGGTAGGCTAGATGCAGGAAGATTGTTCCCGATGTTGGGGAAGTCCAGAACAAGGGGTCACAGTTTAAGGATAAGAGGGAAATCTTTTAGGACCGAGATGAGGAAAACATTTTTCACACAGTGGTGAATCTCTGGAATTCTCTGCCACAGAAGGTAGTTGAGGCCAGTTCATTGGCTATATTTAAGAGGGAGTTAGATGTGGCCCTTGTGGCTAAAGGGATCAGGGGGTATGGAGAGAAGGTAGGTACAGGATACTGAGTTGAATGATCAGCCATGATCATATTGAATGGCGGTGCAGGCTCGAAGGGCCGAATGGCCTACTCCTGCACCTATTTTCTATGTCTATTTTTATGTCTAGTCCTACGTTATCACACTTTCACATCCATTCCCTACACACTAGGAGCAAAATACAGAGGCTAATTAATCTAATAATCCGCACGTCTTTGGGATGTGGGAGGAAACCCCTGTAGTCAGAGAGTATGTGCGAACTCCACACAGACTGCACCCGAGGGCAGGATCAAACCTAGATCTCTGGTGATGGGCGACAGCACCTGTACCCATCGGGTTACATTGCTCTTGACACCAGATACTGGAGACGTAAGGAAAAACCAAAATGCTGGAGGAAATGAGCGAGTCAGATAACCTACAAATTTTCATGTCTTTGGGATGTGGACCTGCACCCAGAGGAAACCCACGTGGTCACGGAAAACGTACAGACTGCGCTGTCAGGTTTGAACCCGGGTTTCTGGTGCGTTAGGGCAGCTGGATCAGTTCCTGTGGATTGGAGGGTAGCTAATACTATCCCACTTTGATAAGGTTCCACATAGGATATTCGTGGGCAAAATTAGCATATGATATTGGGGGTAGGGTACTGACATGGATAGGGAACCTTACTGTCTCGTCCCCTTCCTTAACCCTTGAGCTGTCTCCTCCCACCCTCCTATCTGCCTGCCCTCGGGCTCCCCCTCCTTCCCTTTTCCTTCCTTCTCCCCCCCCACCCCCCGTCAGTCTGAAGAAGGGTTTCGACCCGAAACGTTGCCTATAAACGCTGCACCCGCTGAGTTTCTCCAGCAATTTTGTGTACCTTGGATAGGGAACCGGTTGGCAGACAGGAAACAAAGAGTAGGGATTAACGGAATGGCAGGCAGTGACTAGTTGGATTACGCTAGGTCTAGGTCAACAGCTATTTACAATATACATTAATGATTTAGATGAAGGAATTAAAAGTAGCATTAGCAAATTTGCAATTGCCACAAAGCTGGGTGGCAGTGTGAACTGTGAAGCGGATGCTATTAGGATGCAGAGAGACTTGGACAAGTTGTGTGAGTGTGCAGATGCAGTATAATGTGGATAATGTGAGGTTATCCACTTTGGTGGCAGGAACAGGAAGGCAAATTATTATTTGAATGGCGTCAGGTTAGGGAAAGAGGAAGTACCACGAGACCTGGGTGTCCATGCATATCAGTCACTGAAAGTAAGCGTGCAGGTACAGCAGGCAGTGAAGGAAGCTAATGGCATGTTGGCCTTCATAACGGAGTTGAGTATAAGAGCAAAGAGATCGTTCTGCAATTGTACAGGGCCCTCACGAGACCACACCTGGGGTAGTGTGTGCAGTTTTGGTCTCGTAATTTGAGGAAGGACATTCTTGCTATTGAGGCAGTGCAGCATACGTTTACTAGGTTAATTCCCGGGATGGCGGGACTCTCATATGATGAAAGAATGGAGCGACTGAGCTTGTATTCACTGGAATTTAGAAGAATGAGATCTTATAAAACAATATACAATTATTAAGGAATTGGACACACTAGATGCAGGAAACATGTTCCCGATGTTGGGTGAGTCCAGAACCAGGGGCCACAGTTTAAGAATAAGGGGTAGGCCATTTAGAACTGAGATGAGGAAAAACCTTTTCACCCAAAGGGTTGTGAATTTGTGGAAATCTCTGCCTTAGAAGGCAGTGGAAGCCGATTCACTGGATGCATTCAAAAGGGAGTTAGATAGAGCTCTTAGGGCCAGTGGAATGAAGGGGTATGGGGAAAACGCAGGAACTGGGTACTGATTGTAGATGATCAACCATGATGACATGGAATGGTGGTGTTGGCTCGAGGGGCCGACTAGCCTACTCCTGCACCTATTGTCTATGTAACTCTACCATTGTGGCCCGAAGGGCCTGTTCTTGTGCTGTACTGTTCTATGTTCTAATGCAGACTTCCCATCACTTGCAACACAAAAACCACCTCACCAGCACAATAGTCAACTCCATCTCAAAAAGCTATTAAAAATATAAAAGTTCAAGATTCAAATGGCCCCATCCCCATGCGAGCACCCGAGAAAAACAAAAAAGTATTATATTTAATAAAATGCAACATACTTAATCGGAGGAATTGAATCCGGGTTCCAGTCTGGATATCTGCAACAGACAACAATGTGAACGTTAGGAGTGACCATAACCACTGCATGCATCACAATGACAATCCTACATTATTTGTGCAAATTATTATTATTCAGCTCCCACCCGGCCCCATTTTGGCACTGAAGTGTAGGAACTGAAGGAGATTCACATTAGGCAGGAAATGGTGTTGGGTAGACTGAAGGCTGAAAAATCCCCAGGGCCTGGTGGTCTGCATCAAAGGGTACTTAAGGAGGTGGCTCTAGAAATCGTGGACGCATTGGTGATCATTTTCCAATGATCTATAGATTTGGGACCAGTTCAAGTGGACTGGAGGGTTGTTAATGCTATCCCACTTTTGTAAAAGATGAGCTAGCGGCACATTTGGATAGCAGTAACAGGATTGGTTCGCGTCAGCATGCATTTACGAAGGGGGAAATCATGCTTGACTAATCTGGAATTTTATGAGGGTGTAACTAGGAAAATGGACAAGAGAGCCAGTGGATGTAGTGTATCTGGACTTTCAGAAAGCCTTTGATAAGGTCTTACGTAGGAGATTAATGGACAAAATTAGGGCACATGGTATTGGGGGTAAGTACTGACATGGACAGAAAATTGTTTGGCAGATAGGAAACAGAGTAGGGATTAACGGGTCCCATTCAGAATGACAGGCAGTGACTAGTGGGGTACTGGAAGGCTAGATACTGGGACTGCAGCTATTTACAAAATACATTAATGATTTAGATGAAGCGGTTAAAAGTAACATTAGCAAATTTGCAGATGACACAAAGCTGGGTGGCAGTGTGAACGGTGAGGAGGGTGCTATGAGGATGCAGGGTGACTTGAGACAGTTTGGGCGAGTGGGCAGATGCAGTTTAATGCAGATAAATGTGAGGTTATCCACTTTGATGGCAAGAACAGGAAGACAGATTATTATCTGAATGATGTCAAGTTAGGAAATGGGGAAGTACGAGATCTGGGTGCCCTTGTACATCAGTCACTGAGAGTAAGCATGCAGGTACAGAAGGCAGTGAAGAAAGGTTGGCCTTCAAAACAAAAGTTGAGTATAGAAGCAAAGAGCTCCTTCTGCATTTGTAGAGCCCTGGTGAAACCACACCTGGAGCAGCATGTGCAGTTTTGATCTCAAAATTTGAGGAAGGACATTCTTGCTATTGAGGGAGTGCAGCGTAGGTTCACGAGGTTAATTCCCAGGATGGCGGGACTGCCATATGTTGAAAGAATGGAGCAACAGGACTTGTATACACTGGAATTTAGAAGGATGAGAGGATATCTTATAGAAACATATACTATTAAGGGATTGGACACACTTGAGGCAGGAAACATGTTTCCGATGTTGGGGCGAGTCCAGGACCAGGGGCCACAGTTTAAGAATATGGGGTAGGCCATTTAGAACGGAGACGTGGAAACACTTTTTCACCCAGAGAGTTGTGAATCTGTGGAATTCTCTGCCTCCAAAGGCATTGGAGGCCAATTCACTGGATGCATTCGAAAGAAAGTTAGATAGAGCTTTTAGGGCAGGTGGAATCAAGAGGTATGGGGAAAAGGCAGGAACTGGGTACTGATTGTAGATGATCAACCATGATAACATTGAATGATGGTGTTGGCTCGAGGGCCCGACTAGCCTATTCCTGCACCTATTGTCTATGTATCTATGTAACTCTACCATTGTGGCCCGAAGGGCCTGTTCTTGTGCTGTATTTTCTATGTTCGAATGCAGACTTCCCATCACTTGCAACACAAAATCCTCCTCACCAGCACAATAGTCAACTCCATCTCAAAAAGCTATAAAAAATATAAAAATTCAAGATTCAAATGGCCCCATCCCCATGCGAGCACCCGAGAAAATCAAAAAAGGACTACATTTAATAAAATGCAACATACTTATTAATCTGAGGAATTGAATCCGGGTTCCAGTCTGGATATCTGCAACAGACAACAATGTGAACGTTAGTAGTGACCATAACCACTGCATGCATCACAATGACAATCCTACATTATTTGTGCAAAATATTATTATTCAGCTCCCACCCGGCCCCATTTTGGCACTGAAGTGTAGGAACTGAAGATTCACATTAGGCAAGAAATGGTGTTGGGTAGACTGAAGGCTGACAAATCCCCAGGGCCTAGTGGTCTGCATCCCAGGGTACTTAAGGAGTTGGCTCTAGAAATCGTGGACGCATTGGTGATCATTTTCCAATGATCTATAGACTCAGGATCAGTTCCTGTGGACTGGAGGGTGGCTAATGTCATCCCACTTTTTAAAAAAGGAGAGAGAAAACAGTGAATTATACACCAGTTAGCCTGACATCGGTGGTGGGGAAGATGCTGGAGTCAATGATAAAAGATGAAGTAGCAGCACATTTGGATAGCAGTAACAGGATCGGTCCGTGTCTGCATGGATCTGCGAAGGGGAAATCATGCTTGACTAATCTTCTGGAATTTTTTGAAGATGTAACTAGGAAAATGGACAAGGGAGAGCCAGTGGATGTAGTGTACCTGGACTTTCTGAAAGCATTTGATAAGGTCCCACATAGGAGATTAGTGGGCAAATTTAGAGCACATGGTATTGGGAATAGAGTGCTGAAATGGATAGAAAATTGGTTGCCAGACAGGAAACAGAGTAGGGATTAACAGGTCCCTTTCAGAATGGCAGGCAGTGACTAGTGGCGTACGCAAAGCTCGGTGCTAGGACCACAGCTATTTACGATATTCATTAATGATTTAGATGAAGGGATTAAAAGTAACACTAGCAAATTTGCACATGACACAAAGCTGGGTGGCAGTGTGATCTGAGAGGAGGATGCTATGAGGATGCAGGGTGACTTGGACATGTTGGGTGAGTGGGCAGATGCAGTTTAATGTAGATAAATGTGAAGTTATCTACTTTGATGACAAGAACAGAAAGGCAGATTATCATCTGAATGATGTCAAATTAGGTAAAGGGGATGTACAACAAAATCTGGCTGTACTTGTTTATCAGTTACTGAAAGTAAGCATGCAGGTACAGCAGGCAGTAAAGAAAGCTAATGGCATACAAAAAAGCTGGAGAAACTCAGCGGGTGCAGCAGCATCCATGGAGCGAAGGAAATAGGCAACGTTTCGGGCCAAAACCCTTCTTCAGACATGATGGCATGTTGGCCCTCATAACAAGAGTTGAATAATAGGATCCAACAATTGTACAGAGTATGGAGGGAATTGTACAGGGTATGGAGAGAAGGCTGGGATGGGATACTGAGTTGGATGATCAGCCATGATTATATCGAATGGCGGTGCAGGCTCGAAGGGCCGAATGGCCTACTCTTGCACCTATTTTCTATGTTTCTATGCTACAGGGCCCTGGTGAGACCATACCTAGAGTAGTGTGTGCAGTTTTGGTCTCCAAATTTAAGGAAGGACATTCTTGCTATTGAGGGAGTGCAGCGAAGGTTCACCAAGTTAATTCCCGGGATGGTGAGACTGTCACATGTTAAAAGAATGGAGTGACTGGGCTTGTATACACTGGAATTTAGAAGGATGAGAGGATATCTTCTAGAAATAAAAGATTATTAAGGGATTGGACACGCTAGAGGCAGGAAACATGTTCCCGATGTTGGGGGAGTCCAGAGCCAGGGGCCACAGTTTAAGAATAAGGGGTAGGCCCTTGAGGAAAAACTTTTTCACAGACAGATGTGAATCTATGGGATTCTCTGCCTCCAAAGGCAGTGGAGGCCGATTCTCTGGATACATTCAAAAGAGAGCTAGATAGAACTCTTAGGGCTAGCAGAATCAAGGGGTATGGGGAGAGGGCAGGAACGGGGTACTGACTATGGATGATCAGCCATGATCACAGTGAATGGTGGTGCTGGCTCGAAGGCCCTACTCCTGCACCTAATGTCTCTTTACAGTCACCAGATTCACTGAAAATATTTAAGTATATAATTGTAACATCTTTTTAATGAATTCAGATTGTTTTGGGCTATTAATAGGGCATCATCCATCATGAATAAAGCAGTGGCGTGTGTGGCCATATTTGGAATATCGTGTGCAGTCTGGGTCGCCACAGTACCAACAGGATATGATTGCTTTGGAGAGGGTGCAGTGGGGAGTTCCTAGTGTTGCTTGGGGCGTTGCGTCTCAGTTGTCAGGAAAGGCTGACTTTGTTGTCCTTGGAGACTTGATAAGAGTCTTACAGAGTGGAAACAGGCCCTTCGGCCCAACTTGCCCACACCAGGCAACATTTCCCATCTACACTAGCCCCACCTACCTGCGTTTGGCCCATACCCCTGAAAACCTGCCCTATCCATGTACCTGCCCAAATGTTTCTTAAAAGTTGCGATAGCACCTGCCTCAACTATCTCCTCTGGCAGCTCGTTCCATACACCTGCGACCCTTTCTGTGAACATGTTACCCCTCAGATTCTTATTAAATCTTTCCCTTTCACCTTAAACCTATGTCCTCTGGTTCTCGATTCCCATACTCTGGGCATACTAAGAGACTTTGAGTCTACCGGATCTATTCCTCTCATGATTTTATACCTCTCAATAAGATCACACCCTCAACCTCCTGCGTACCAAGGAAGAGTCCTAGCCTGCTCAACCTTTCCTCATAGCTCAGGCCCTCGAGTCCTGGCAACATTCTCGTAAAGGTATGTTTCTCGTAGAAGTGTATGCAATTTTGAACGGCATAGATAGGGTAGACAGAACCTTTTTCCCCCAGGGTGGAAACGTGAAAGACTAGAGGGCAAAGCTTTAAGGTAAGGGGGCCAACATTTAAAGAGCGGAGCAAGATGGTCCAATCTTGCAAAATCCAATGGACTGATGTGTAGTACGCAACGGAGCGTAACTTCTGCCATTTCAGTAAACCCGACCCTATATTTGACCCAACCCGATTTCAGTTATGCATTCAGTTAAAACGGCACACACCTTGTACAGGGAAGAACTGCAGATGCTGGTTTAAACCGAAGACAGACACAAAAGGCTGGAGTAACTCAGCAGATCAGGCAGCATCTCTGGAGAGATAGGTGATATTTCGGGTCGACTTTTTCCAATAGCTGCCATCCTTCGCCCTGCTCCTGGTCTCGGACCGCACCGATCTGCCGGGTGTGTGTGTGTGTGTGTGTGTGTTTGGCGGAGTCTGAGGGGAGAAGCACCGGCACCAAGAGCAAGCGAATATGCGTGGACAGGCGGACAAAAGCAAAGATCTTAGAGCGGCATAGGTGACATTTCGGATCGAGACCCTTCTTCACACAGTCAAGGGAGATATAGGCATATCTTCCATGAATTTATCCTTAGTACCGTCTATATCTCTTGTTCCTCTTTCCCCTGACCCAAGTCTGAAGAAGGGTCTCGACCCGAAATGTCACCTATGCTGCTCTATGATCGTTGCTTTCGTCCGTTTGTCCACGCGTTCGCTCGCTCTTGGTGCCGGCGCTTCTCCCCTCAGACTCTGTCAAACAAACAGAAACACACACAGCACGTCCAGCAGATCAGTGCGGGCCGAGACTAGAAACAGGGTGAAGGATGACATCAAACGGGCCATGGCAGCTATCGAAAAAGTCTGGAAATGGTAGGGGGGAAATTTTAAAAAAAAACACCCGAAGCACCGCCATTAAATATGATCAAGGCTGATCATCTAAAATCAGTACCCTGTTCCGGCTTTTCCCCCATATCCCTCGATTCATTTAGCCCTAAGAGCTAACTAACTCTCTTTTGAAAACATCCAGAATATTGGCCTCCACTACCTTCTGTAGCAGAGAATTCCACAGATTCACAACTCTCTGGGTGAAGATGTTTTTCCTCATCTCAGTCCTAAATGGCCTACCCCTTATTCTTAAACTGTGACCCCTCGTTCTGGACTCCCCCAATATTGGGAACATTTTTCCTGTCCAATCCTTGAGGAATTTTATATGTTTCTATAAGATACTGTCTCATCTATCTAAAGTCCAGTGAATACAAGCCCAGTCGACCCATTCTTTCATAGGTCAGACCCACCATCCTAGGAATTAACCTGGTGAACCTACGCTGCACTCCCTAAATAGCAATAATGTTCTTCCACAAATTAGGAGACCAAAATTGCATACAATACTCCAGATGCTGTCTCACCAGGGCACTGTACAACTGCAGTAGGACCTCCTTGCTCCTAAAGGTTGAAAGCACACACACCACCAGACTTAGGAACAGCTTCTTCCCCTCTGTTACCAGGCTTCTGAACGGTTCTTCCATAAGCTATGATACTGTACACACAAGTGCGAGGTTTCCTGTATTGGTAAGAAATATTCTGAGGCTCTGCAGCATTGAATAACTTACTGAAGAACTGCTCATTGTGTTATTCACCCCTACCCCATTGTGGACATTGGACTTTGTCTCTGGAATGTGCTACTATATTCTGCCCTCTGTATCTTCCCCTTTGCTCCACCTATTGTACTTGAGTTTAGCCTGGTTGCATTTATGCATAGTATTATTATAATCTGATTAGATAGCATACAAAACAAACCTTTTCACTGTACCTCAGTACATGTGACAATAAAACTTTAAAAAAAGGACAATTTAAGAACAGAAGGGCCTCAGCCATGATGCAGTCTATAACAAGCAACTTTCTGACAAGAGTACTTTGGTAGGATGTTGGAGAGCTACCTTATGAAGAAGATGGCGTCTCCATAGAGCTGTACATCACAGAAGAGAAAGGAGAAAGAAAATATATACACATCACAATCTCTGTTTAACAAATTAAATCTTTTACAAGCAACCCCTGAAAAGAAAGATCACAAACTCAATTAAAAACCCTTACTCTTTGAGCAAAAGTCGGCAGCTTTCATTGTGGACAGATGTTTTGTTGTGACGTCCCCAATCCTGAGAAAACAAAGAAAACAAAAACTTTTTAGCACAAAATAGAAAAATAAGCCATGCTACAAAGCAAAACGTGCCAATGAAAGTACAGACCGTTTATACACTCCGCACAAGTTCAAAAGGCATCGCTCATGTTTACGGTTATTTTCTTTGAGGGACAAATGCTAGATAAAGTACAGGTATAGACAAATGCACAGAACCCACGGCAGAACACTGGTGCCAAATGCTTATTGACAATCTGTGAAGCAATAACACAATGAGCAGTTCTTCAGTAAGTTATTTAATGCTGCAGAGCCTCAGAATATTTCTTACCAATACAGGAAACCTCGCATTTGTGTGTACATGATGCCTAAATAAGTTATTTAAAGAGTTTACTATTGATTCCAGCAAAATCAGATTTTAATTATTGTCAGCCTGGCAAACCAGACCAAGTGAATGCTTTACCAAGCAGGGTTTATTATTACATCAAACCACTGCATCACAACTGCCACAAAATGAACTCTTCACAGTATTCGACAAATGGTATTGTTAATGAAAGTAAATCTGAACCCAGTATTCTGCTGCCAGAGAATACCCAAGCACATCCTCCGTCCCCTAGACCTAACCAGATTCCAGCTATGGTCTTCTTGTTGTCTGCAGCATGTCCTCCAAAGCAAGCCAGCATTTCCTCATCAACCAGCTAGATTGACCAGTGTGTTTCCTCAGTGAAGCAATTTCTGCTGCTGCTTGGATTTTAAGCAAGAATCCTCTGCCAATAAACCCAAAGGAAAACCAGATGATTGCCATTAGTAATTGGATTATGTAGGTCATAGCTTTTTTTTATGAAAAGGAGAGATAAAACTAAAAGGCATTGTTTTTTTTAAAGAATTGGGTGAAATTAACATTCATTTGATAAGATTAATATTCTACAGCAGCAAGTTAAATATGCAAATTTTACAAGAATGGAAAACAAACCACTTGCTCATGAGGGTTTTAAAGTTCTTGATATAAAATAGTGTTGGAACAGATTGATTTGCCCAGAAATTTGTGTTAAGAACCTGACCCTTCTGTTTCCCAGCCCCAAGTGTCTGTGCACAATTCCCACACAACAAAGACCAAAGTCACAAGTTCACAAGTTCTAGGAGCAATATTAGACCATGTGTCCCATCAAGACTATTCTGCCATTCAATCATGCCGGATCTATCTTACCCTCTCAATCTCATTCTCCTGCCATCTCCCCATAAGTCCACGAGATGTTAACATTGCAGTTTTTAGTTATTGTTTGGGAGCCTCAAATCTCTATAATGTTTGAAAAATTATTCTACATTGATTATTGTCCATCCTGTAGCTGCCTTCAATATGGTGCAGTCCTTCTTGCAGTCTGGAAACAGGCCATTCGGTCCAATTCACCCACACTATCCAGTGGACCGTTCCATATTAATTCCATTGTTTAGCCTTTGATGCCTATGTGATTCAAGTGCTCACGTCAACACATCTTAATGTTGTCACTGATCCAACTTCATCCACCGTCTCAGGCAGGGAGTTTAGATTTTCATGTCGATAGATGTTCATGGTTAGGCAGTTTCTGTAGTTAACGTTATCAGTCACTTGTTCAAATATTGGCTAGATCTTGGTCCGCGCAGGCACGGGAATGCTTATTTTGGTACTGAATATGTAATTGATATTAGTGCAATCATAAGTGAACATACCCTCTTCAAACTTATAGGAAGGCGACTGGCAGAACAGTTGAAAATGGTTGAGCCCAGGGTTCCATTGATTGATTGGCCTCCAACAACCTGCGTGAGATGCAGCTCCAACCACTGGAGATTTTTCTCATTGATGCTGGTTTATCAGCGTTCCTTGATGTCCCACTTGATCAATACTACCTTGATGCCAAGGGCAGTCACACTCACTTCAATCTCCGGAGTTCAGCTTCCTGATCCACGGTTGGAACGAGGCCCTGAAGAAGTCTGAAGCCGAGAAGTCCCGGCAAAACCCAGACCGACATTGGTGAGCAAAGGTCAGCACAGTGGTGTAGCAGTAATGTTGCTTCCTTATTGGCCAGAGAATCTGGTTTAATCCTGACAACTGGTGCTTGACAGTTTGTACATTCTCCCTGTAAGTCGGTGGGGTCGCTGCGAGTCGGCTGCCCTGCCAGCAGCGTGTTCGTTATTTCGGCTTTTTTTTGTGTGGGTGTCTCTAATGTTAGTTTGGGTGTGTCTTGTGTGGGGGGTGGTGGGGAGGGGAAAGGGGGAACCACTTTCGGTCGCCTCCTCTACGGAGAGGCGACTTTTTCTATGTCACCTCCCTCGCTGCCTAACACCATGGAATGGAGCAGCCTTTACTGGAGTCGAGCCCGGAGCATCGACAGCAGGAGCAGAGTGGACATTCCATCAAGGAGCGGGCGAATCCTTGCCGTGGGTCGCCAGAGAGAATTGCTCCGATCGCTGGGAATGCAAGCTAGAGAGGTGCTGCCAAAGGTGTGATTTGCTGGAGAGTATCTTGCGAATGGCTCCCACTGCAGAATGCTAGCAACAATGAAGGCAAGCATGCCTTCTTTACCATACCATCTACTCCGAAACTTAATGGCACAACAACTTTAATGATCATTGCCAGATGGCAGAGAATACCTGGCAATTTTCCACATTATCTATGAGCTGGAACAGCTCAGCTGGTTTTCAAAGTCAAGAACTTCGCGTGAAAGAATCTTCAACCTGAAACGTTAACCTTGCTTCTCCTCATGGAGTCAGACTAACCTGTTTTTAATTTTAGGATTCAAGATTGTATGCAGTACCCTACTTTATGTCGGATAGAGTGAATCTAATGTATTGAAGCCTTCTGAGATGGGATCTACTGGTTGCAAATGCTGTAGCTTTGCCTTCTGCCCACATGCTGGGCTCTGCCATCACCGAGGATGGGTCAGCTCGAAAAGTCTCATCGCACAAGCTAATTAATTGAGCATTACCATTCATAGTCAAGCAAAGCTTTGATTTTTGAATGCTTGTCCGAAGAAGGGTCCCAACTCAAAATGTTACCTACCCATGTTCTTCGGAGATGTTGCCTGACATGTTTGTTACTCCAACACTTTGCGTTTTGCTTTTGGGAATGCTGTGAGAATGTTGCTCTCCATATAAAGCACACAGCTGTAGTTTAATTTGAATGCATTCACGCAAGGTCTGCACCAGTAGACACAAAGTGCTGGAGGAACTCAGCGGGTCAGGCAGCATCTCTGAAGAACATGGATCAGGTCGGGAGCCTTCTCGGACAGAAGAACCTTAAATGTCACTTTTTCATGTCCTCCGTGTTGCCTGTCCTGATAAATTACTACAGAACTTTGCGTCTTCTTTTGTAAACCAGCATCTGCAGTTCCATCATCTACTACTAACTGGGGCTTGGACTCCTAAGCTTGAGAAACTCAATACTAGTATGAAACTATACGACCATTGTAAAACTGGTTTATTAACATCTTTAGGAAAGTAAACTTGCTTTCTTAATCATCTGGATTAAATTCAACCCAGACCGTGTGATAGTTGACTCTTTATCCCCCTCCTAATTGTCCTGCTCACTCAGTATGGGGCCATTACGGATGGGCAATAAACAGGTGTCTTGGCCAGCTTTCCGTTCGTCCTATAAGAATCAAGCGCCAAGCAGCGGTCCAGTTCCAGTTTAGTTTACTGTCGCTTGTACCGAGCTTTCAATCTGCAAGCTCTAAGCTTAATACTAAGATTTAGAAAAGTCATTTTTATCAATGTTGGCAATGACAGATGTATCTGCAAAAGGTAGATGTCGCATAATCACATTTTCCACGTGCTAATTCTGTCACCATCTGCTGTAGATCCAATTTGGCAGCAATAGTACTCAGCGATAGACACCAGAGCCCCTGACACAGAGTGCACTCTATGCCCTGCTTTTCTCCAAGCAATGCTTCACCTTGGCTACTTATCCATCCCCGGAGAGAAACTGGTGACTGGCAGCCAGCTTTCCTGTGTTCTATGCGATTTCATGGAGTCCAAAATAAAAGTTGAGAACTCCCTCTGAACCGAAGACCAGTGTGCGAACATCTTGGGTGGGTTCTTCTTCCCTGCGACGCAGGATATGATGATGTTGGGTGGAAGGTCTAAATGTCTGACAGCAGATTCAACATCAGATAGCCAAAAGAGGGACATGAGACAATAGTCGAGCAAAGGCAGGCAAGATAAGCACCAGGACAGGGCAAAAAACAGTGGTATTCTACAACAATCACCTATGCTCTCGGTCAGCGAATTTCAAAACCTTGTGTTGATGCTTCTTTGAAGGCAGCTTTTATGAAATAGTCTTTTGGGACCATCCACCAATTACGAATCATTAACATTTTAAACTTCCTCCAGATTCTGTTAATAAAGGACATAAAACACTGGAGGTCACATCAGGTCAGCCCTTCCACCCCCGATGACTAGGCTACATATGACACCAAATTAAATGTATCCCTTCTTCCTGCACATGCTCCTTATCCTTCCATTCCCTGCATATCCATGTGCCCATCCAAAAGCCTCTGAAACACCACTATCGTATCAGCTTCCAATACCACCCTCGGCCGCACGTTCAGGGCAAATTTCCCATCATATCTCCCTTAAACTTTGCCACTTTCACCATAAAGCTATGTCCTCTTGTCTTTGATACTTCCACTCGGAGGGGCAGCTTTCTCACATAGAGCATATATGGAATGAGATACGCTTGGGACAGGTTTCTAAATAAGGAAGATTTGGACAGATATAGAAACATAGAAAATAGGTGCAGGAGTAGGCCATTCGGCCCTTCAAGCCTGCACCGCCATTCAATATGATCATGGCTGATCATCCACCTCAGTATCCTGTACCTGCCTTCTCTCCATACCCCCTGATCTCTTTAGCCACTAGGGCCACATCTAACTCCCTCTTAAATATAGCCAATGAACTGGCCTCAACTACCTTCTGTGGCAGAGAATTCCAGACATTCACCATTCTCTGTGTGAATTATTTTTTCCTCATCTCGGTCCTAAAAGATTTCCCCCTTATCCTTAAACTGTGACCCCTTGTTCTGGACTTCCCCAACATCGGGAACAATCTTCCTGCATCTAGCCTATCCAACCCCTTAAGAATGTTGTAAGTTTCTATAAGATCCCCCCTCAATCTTCTAAATTCTAGCGAGTACAAACCAAGTCTATCCATTCTTTCTTCATATGAAAGTCCTGACATCCCAGGAATCAGTCTGGTGAACCTTCTCTGTACTCCCTCTATGGCAAGAATGTCTTTCCTCAGATTAGGAGACCAAAACTGTACGCATTACTCCAGGTGTGGTCTCACCAATATGAGCTAAACACAGGCACATGGGGCCACTTGGACCTAAAGGCCTATTTCAATGCTGCATGACTCAATGACTGTAACAGAATCCGAAGGATTAAAATACTAACAGATTCATAATATAGGTGAAGGGCTCCAAAGGGCTATTTAATAAAAGATGAGTCCAAAAAGGTAACAACACAAATTCCCTGACAAAAGGTTTATCATGCTGGTGATCATCCCATGCAACAAAACCTTTCAGCTTGTTGGTGGTCGACGTGATGCTGCCAGGGTAGCCTCTGCAGTGCCTTTTGTAGGTGGTGAACACTGCAGCCACTAGGCATCAGTTGCAAAGGGAATGAAGCTTGGGTTGAAGAACTAATTAAACAAGCTGCTGTAATGCGGATGGCTTCTTGAGTGTTATGGGAGCCACGCTCATCATGGAAAGTGGAAAATATTCCATTGTGTTCCTGACAAGTGCCTTATGGGTGGTGGAAAAGCTTCTCGGTGGCACGACTTGATCCACTTGCTGCAGGGGCATGCAATCTCTGACCTATTCCTGTAGTCAGAGCGTTTACATATAGTCCAGTTCAGTTTTTTGGTTCCAATTTAATCTGCAAGCAGACCGATTTATTCTCCTGGATTTGTAACAAGTCATGTTCGTTTAGTAGGTACAGAAAAATGCTGGAGAAACTCAGCGGGTTCAGCAGCATCTATGGAACGAAGGAAATAGGCAACGTTTCGGGCCAAAACCACTAGTAGTATGTGCACTTTCTAAACTAGCAATGAGTATGAGATGGAGTTGAATATTCTATTCTTCAATGCTGGATCTTGTACAATAGGAAGTATTTCAGCATTCTATAAATCTGAACCTGATCAGTAACTGAAATATTGCAATCAAATCTAAACAAAGACACATTTTTGTTCTGATTGTAAGTGAAGCTTCATAGACAAGCAAATGTATATGGCACATGGAAATGGTGAATTGGCATTCTGTGCAGTAGAGCCAAAGTTCAAGGAATGACGAGTTGGATAACTCAAGCCAAAAAATTCAGCCACAAAAATTAATGTCTGGCACAGGTCGCAGAACAGTTGTCTCACAGCTCCTGCGACCCGCTCCGTATGGAAACACACTGCCTGTGTTTTCCCTAGTTTTCTGCCACATCCCAATGGGTGTATAAATTGCAAAGCAAATTGGCCACTGTAATTTGTCCCCAGTGTGCAAATGAGGGGGAGAATCAGTGGCGAGAAAGCTGTTAGGAACAAGGGGAGAATAAAATGGATATTTGATGATCAGCGCAGACTCATGAACCAAAGGACCTGATTTCATGCTAAATGATCCGGTAAGTCTCAGAAGTCACATAAAAGACTCATACCTCCCTAACACCAAGGCATAGCAGTTGAGGTCAAGATTCAAGATTCTCAAGAGAGGTCAATTGTCCAAAATGGCTATCCAATTCAACACTATTCTATTCTAGACCTATGGACCTCAAAGTCTGATTCAATGGTTAAACTAGTAGGAAATTCATCACAACTAATCTTGATTGTACATCGCAACCAATCTCGCCCAACAAAGGCAGGGGCAGTTTCAGATCCTCGTCAGCAGGAGGGATTCGGGTTTTGGCTGTTGCTACTTAAGAACTGAAATTGTTTGAAGTAGGTGCCACATAAGGATTCAAATAATAACAAGACTCTCCTGTACCCTCATATGCCCTCCAGTGAGTATGTGACTGCTATTGAAAATATTTAACCATATCTATCCACATTCCTGTATTATTTTTTTTATACTCACCATCATATAATGTCAACCATAATCTTATGAAACAAAGTTGCTGGAGACGTACAATAACTACAGATTCCAATATGATCTCCATGATTTGTATATTTTGATGACATTTGACCACATCCTAACCATGTGAATTTAAAACAAAAAGTAGCAAGTACAAAGTGGTCAAGTCATTGCAAGATATTCTCTAAATCCTTAGAGAACAGGATTGAGATACTGTATTCAATAATTCGACATATTGTGGGAGCTATGGATTTTGAAAACAATACTGAGATAAGCAAATCAAGAAGCAGGCAAGCATAATAAACAACCAGGTATAGGGCCGGGGAGTCTATACAGTGCCCTCCATAATGTTTGGGACAAAGACATGTCATTTATTTATTTGCCTTTGTACTCCACAATTTGAGATTTTGTCAGATTTTATTAAAGGCCATTTTTATACATTTTGGTTTTACCATGTAGAAATTACAGCAGTATTTATAGATAATCTCCCCATTTCTGGGCACCATAATGTTTGGGGCACAGCAATGTAATGTAAATGAAAGTAGTCATGTTTTGTATTTTGTTGCATATCCTTTGCATGCAATGACTGCTTGAAGCCTGCGATTCACGGACATCACCAGTTTCTGGGTGTCTTCTCTGGTGATGCTCTGCCAGGCATGTATTGCAGCCATCTTTAGCTTATGCTTGTTTTGGGGGCTAGTCCCCTTCAGTTTTCTTTTCAGCATATAAAAGGCATGCTCAATTAGGTTCAGTTCGGGTGATTGACTTGGCCACTAAAGAATTTACCATTTTTTAGTTTTGAAATACTCCTATGTTGCTTCAGCAGTATGTTTGGCATCATTGTCTTGCTGTAGAATGAGCTGCCGGCTAATGAGTTTTGAGGCATTTGTTTGAACGAGCAGATAGGATGTGCATATACACTTCAGAATTCATTATGCTACTACCATCAGCAGTTGTATCTTGAATGAAGATAAGTGAGCCAGTGCCTTCAGACAGCAATACATGCCCAGGCCATAACACCCCCACCACCGTGTTTCACAGATGAGGTGGTATGCTTTGGATCTTGGGCAGTTCCTTCTCTCCTCTATACTTTGCTCGTCATCACTCTTGATATGTTAATCTTCGTCTCATCTGTCCACAAGACATTTTTCCAGAACTGTGGTTGCTCTTTTAAGTACTTGTCAAACTATAACCTGGCCATCCTATTTTTGCGGCTAACCAGTGGTTTACATCTTGCAGTGTAGCCTCTGTATTTCTGTTCATGAAGTCTTCTGCGGACAATGGTCATTGACAAATCCACACCTGACTCCTGAAGAGTGTTTCTGATCTGTCGGACATGTGTTTGGGGATTTTTCTTTAATATCCCCAAACAGAATTCTTCTGTCATCAGCTGTGGAGGTCTTCCTTGGCCTGCCAGTCCCTTTCCGATTAGTAAGCTCACCAATGCTCTCTTTCTTTGTTCCAAAGAGTTGATTTTAATAAGCCTAAGGTTTGACTGATATCTCCAACAGTTATATTGTTTCTCAGACTCATAATGGTTTTTTTGACTTTCATTGGCACAACTTTGGTCCTCATGTTGATAAACAGCAATAAACGTTTCCAAAGGTCTTCTTCTTCTCTTCTTCTTGCGAATGAAACATCAACAAAAGGAATAGTTAGATCTCAAGCTGGGTGTTGAGCAGCCAGGTTATTATCTCTGCATCAATGTCTGCCAGGCCTTGAGTTCCATTTGGTGGGTGGTAGAGCAGGCACCCAGAGATGACATGGTTGGCTGTCTGTTGTTCTGCTCTGCATTCACAGGCTGGGCTCTGGCGGAATCCCCATCTCCACATGCTGGCATTGAAACGCCCAACTCCAGTACGAAGTTTGTTGAGCTTCACCCATGCTCCTCTGGGGAGGTCAGACGCCGGACAGCTTTTATCTGGTGAACAGATGTAGCTGTGTAATGGAGATGAGGTTGCTTTCCACTCCTGTGAGCATTTGGTGGCTATCCAGTGTGCTTTTGTCTCATTTGGTTGAATGGATGCTAGGAGTTGTTTTCCATGTGGAGCAAAGGGGTGATGGGACTTCAGTCGGGGTGGCCTCTGTTCTTTGCTGATAGCCTGATGGAGGAGGTGATCTGGGTCCATGGCACGACGAGATAGTGCTGGAGTCGCTGCTTGCCTTCGGATCCCTGCAGGCGGAATGCCTGCAAGTATAGGGAGCTGCTCGACTGGAGTAGGTTGAAGGCACCCAGTGATGGTTCGCAAGGTGTTGTTCAGGCTCATATCTACCAGGCTAGTATGTATGCTTCTACTTCATACGGGTGCGTAGTGCTCAGCTGGGGCATGAGTACACATTTCCAAAGTTGATGGAAAGACTGTAGGAAAGACTAGGTGCTGAGACCTGTGAAGCCATGTGTCCCAAACATTATGGTGCCCAGAAATGGGTGGGACTATGTATAAACACAGCTGTAATTTCTACATGGTGAGACCAAAATGTATAAAAATGGCCTTTAATAAAATCTGACTGTGCACTTTAACCACATGGGATTTTTTTTCTATTGCATATCTCAAATTGTGGAGCACAGAGGCAAATAAATAAACGATGGTTCTTTATCCCAAACATTATGAAAGACCCTGTATATTGATTCAATGTTCAGTGTAACGCACAAATCCATGCACTTACCTAATAATCAGATGACAGTGGATTGATCATAATTAATTGTAAACGTGATTCATAATAATTAAAAACAATCAAAATAACGGTGCAAATCTGAAATTCTGTTGCAGCCTAACAGGCCTTACTTGTATATATAGATAAAATCACAACTGAGTCTAGGAACACATGCAGTGAGATAGTTGTAAATTTTGTCTGCCCATTCATTACAACCTTATGGACAGGAGTCCAACATAATCTAATACAATTCAGTAGTTTGCACTGATGCTTGTATGCGTTTGTTCTTGAATGAAAAAAGTTTGCCTGGTTAAAGTTATAACTCTGTTTTTGGGAGATTATTAACTAAACCTAGAGAGAAACTGCATGGACACAATATATATCTATCCTAAGCATATAGATTTTATAGTTTATAGGCCTTCCATACATCTCCACAATCTATTTGCAGTCTCTCTACTGTGAAGAACTGTGATAAAAATTAGGTTGCCCATGCCTGATCACCCCCTTCACCAACTTCTCCCAGCCTCCCACCGCCATGTCCTGTATTTGATTGTTGCCCCATTGTCCAGCATGAAGGATAATGCATCTCAGCACAATTCCATACAACCATGAGACACCAAACTGGTGGTAGATCTAACAGGATACCACAAGGATTAACTGGACAATTTCCCTCAACTATCTATGTTGGTTTAATTACAAATAATGATGGAGACTGAAGTATTTATTCAGGCTAATTAATATAGTAAGACTCTTGATAGTGGATGGCTTTAAATTCTTCTCCACAAAGCGGAGATCTTCAGTCAAATGCATACCAGCCAAGCAGCAAGTACCAACATAACCTACCATCGGACTGCTATCCAGTCCACCGTAACTTTACAGGCATACTACAGAAGGTTGAGGCCTACAAACACTATGCCTGTTAGGAAGCAAATTATAAGAAAAGGCGAACTATGTAACAACACTCACCCTCATTTGTCTACATTCTACGTTACACAAACTGCACACGTGAGGAAATCTCAGTGCCGGGACGCCATAGTAATCATTCATCAGCTTGGGTTTTGGCAATCCTTTCTTCACCATGAGAACTGTCCGCTTGACTCCTTGATTAATATCGTCTTGCGAAGACTCCATTGGATAACTCTGAGACGGACGCTTGTAATCGTCACTCCAGGTGCTCCGACTCTCCATGGGTCTATCCTGATGCTGTTGACCGTGCCCGTAATCGACCACGCTGCTCTGCACTTCCCGTCTGTAGTCTTTGTCTTGCAGCTTGTATGGTTGATCATAACTGCTTGATGGTTGCTGCTTATTCATCTTCCGCATTCTGATTTCTCTTAAAATGTACGGCATGTTTTCTGGAGTAAGCTTCTCGTCGGGGTAACGACTTAGCTCTTCCAGGTCCTCATTGGACAGACCAAAGTTCGCCAGGATATTGGTAGCCTTCATCGTGTCTTGAAAAAGCTGGACTGCAGAGCTCTGGCCTCCACTTTGAGTTGAAGGCGCCGGAGTATTCCCATATCCAGGCCGATAACCTCCAGGTGATGGACTCTGGTAGGAGGACCATTGACCTAAGCCTACATTATTCCCAGTTTGACTCATAATTCCCATGTTCATTCCACCAAAGGTACTTTGTGATGCACCTGGAATTCCCATTCCTCTTCCTGCTGCTCCTCTACCTCCTGTAGCTCCCATGTAGGGTCCTGGAGTAATACCAAACTGGGTAGGCGGTGGCTGACTCTTGTACGGGTTAGGTGGACCCTGATTCAGCCCAAACTGGTTGGGTGGGCCTTGACTCTGCCCAAACGGATTGGGCGGGGCCTGGCTTTGCCCAAACGGATTGGGTGGGGGCTGGCTTTGCCCAAACGGATTGGGCGGGCCCTGGCTTTGCCCAAACTGATTGGGGGGGCCCGGATTCTGGCCAAAAGCCCCTCTGGCATTAAACATGGACATGTTGATCTTCACAAAACCTTGGATCAGAGATGCAAAAGCTGGGTTCAATACAGTTGTGGTGGCCACAGAATTCAGCTGCTGTAGGGCTAGCTGGGCGAGCTGCAAATTTGCTGAGCCTAACAGAAGCGGATTGGCAATGCTGGGGTTCAATGAATTCACTGGTGGAGCACAATTTTCCAAGAATAACGCAAAGCTGAAAGTTAAAACACAAACATTAGATTTTTACGTTTCAGGAAATATCCACAGCAAAGGGTTTTAAAGCCAGTGATCAACATATTTATGTTTGACAGCTTTTAATAAGCTATTTTTGCGAGTTATAAAATAAACAAAACAAAACGACAGTTAAATCAGGACATCCACAACGTGATGAAATGTGTGATCGCCCAAACAAAATGGACAATGGACATGTTGTGAAGCACTCAGACCCCACATGCAGTCGACAGTTCATAAGACAATACTAGACGAGGCACTGGGGGGAGGTAAATCCCAAACAGCTAGTTAAAAATTCAAAGGCATGATCACGGTCAAGTTACATTGAGAACTCCAGGTTAGTTATTTCTGGAAGTCCCTATCATTCTATTCAACCTTTATAAATGATCCTACACAAAGATTCTAGTTATTTAATGGCAGTTTGTTGCAAAGATTTATTGAACACAGGACAAGAGGCTCAAGATTCGTATTGTGAAACCACAACATCCCCTCTTTCACTATTTTGGAGAGGCAAGGTAAACAGCTGCAATCTTTTCAACGGCAAGCATGCAAGCACTTGGTTAATATTCATGTTGGGTTCAGCCAAATAGATTAACCACCTCATTTCGCAAGATGTCTATATTACTGACAACCTGTTAGCAAGGTACTTATTTCCTTCACTGCCCAGGAGGCAGCATAACGTTCCCATACAGACACATGCAGGCTTTCAACATACAACCCCACAACACGATTAGAATGATCTGTTTCTCCAATCTGAATTCTTGGGTGTTTGCCCTACCACACCATCTAGGTCAGACTGCAATGCAGTACTGAAGAGGCACAGACCAGTGGCTCCCAACCTTTTTCACCCGTGGCCAAAATTGGGCAAACATTTGTACTTGCAGCTCATATTGTAAGATAGTATGATAAATGAATTGATAATTCTGTCAAAATGATTTTAGTTTCACAACATTTTACTCTGGCTTTGTATCTTATTAATCTCAGAATTATAACTTTAAATAAAAATCTGATTAAATCATTGAAAAACAAATTTAAAACATGAAAAAAAAATTTAGACCCACTCCTGGTACAGTTTCAATCCTTTGCGGCCTAATTTTGGGCGGCAGCCAGAGTTTGAGAACAAGTGCACTGAACTGTTGCAAGTGTAAGTTTACAGTCCTGGGGTCACGGTTTAAGAATATGGGATACACCATTTAGGACTGAGATGAGGAAAAACTTCTTCACTCAGAAAGTTGTGAATCTGTTGAATCCTCTGCCACAGAAGGCAGTGGAAGCCAATTCGCTGGATGTTTTCAAGAGAGTTAGATGTAGCTCTTTGGGCTAAATGAATGGTACTGATTTTAGATGATCATATTGGCTCGAAGGGCCTACTACGGCACCTATTTTTCTATGTATCTGTTGCACAAGATCAGTGTTGTTGATCAGCAGCTCTTGAGTGGAGAACTCCTGACAAAGGACTTCGCAGAGTCACATCTGACAGAAGGCTGTAGGAGTGAGGCATTGCACCTGAAGGATGTTTACAACAACTGGAGGCGTGAGGGAAGAGATACTGGTGAAAATTTATGTTACAAAACCCATTCTCTAAATGTTGATTATTCTACCCAACAGATACCAGCATGTTTTTATGTTAGTTTTTGACCTTATTTGCCCGAGCAGCTTCGGTATAACTGTAAATATCAGTTTGGCTCAGCTGATGACACGTGCTTTAATTCAGCAAACTGTAGCCCCATCCCTTACTCCAGCAACTGAGCACATAATGTTGGTGGCACACAACTCCCTCAGCCTCCTGCGCTTGATGCAATAAAGTTCTAGCCTGGAATCAACAGTGTCTTATACGGGCACAACATAACTTGCCTGTTTTGTTAACATGTTTTTATGTATCTCAAGACCCCAGTCACGGTGGCGCAGTGGTAGAGTTGCTGCCTTACAGCGAATGTAGCGCTGGAGATCCTGATTCAATCTCGACCAAGGGTGCTGTCTGTACAGTTTGTACATTCTCCTCGTGACCTGCATGGGTTTTCTCCGATCTTCGGTTTCCTCCCATACTCCAAAGACGTACAGGTTTGTAGATTAATTGGCTTGATAAGTGTAAAAATTGTCCCTAATATGTGTAGGATATTGTCAATGTGCAGTGATCGCTAGTCGGTACAGACCCGGTGGGCCGAAGGGCCTGTTTCCGCACTGTATCTCTAAACTAAACCTCATGCTTTACTAACCACTCAATATGTTTTGCTACTTTCGGCAATTTCAGCACACAAACATTGAAGTTCTCTAGCAAAAAACAGATTGCTGGAAGAACTCAGCGGGCAATCTAGCCATTCCAAGGCTCTCACCTACTTTAAGACAACCACGCCCATTCTACGTATTAATTCTACCCTTTCAATTTATTCATTATCGACTGTCTATTCACCCAGCTTTTATTTTTTTGCAATGAACCTATTACTATCCTCACTGTTTATCTCACTACCACTCATAGGACCCTCAAAAAATCTGGAAATGTTGCCTTGCCGATGTCCATCTACACTTCAGGCGGTCTAGTCCATCTACACTTCAGGCGGTCTCGACAAGGCCACCAGCATAATCGAGGATCAGTCTTAAGCTCCGCATGTCCCCTCTCCCATCAGGTTCTCCCATCAGGCAGGAGGTATAGAAGTTTGAAAACACATACCTCCAGATTCAAGGACAGTTTCTTCCCAGCCGTTATCAGGCAACGGAAAAATCGTCTCACCAGCTGGAGTGCAGTCCAGAGCTCCCATCTAGCTCATTGGTGACCTTTGAACTATCTTTCTTTGGACTTTTTCTTGCACTCAATGATATACGCTTTATTCTGTATCGCTATACTATGGACGGTTTGATTGTTATCATGTATAGACTTTTTGTGGTCTGGATAGCACACAACAAAATAGCTTTTCTCTATACCGCAGTACATGTGACAATAATTAACCAAACTATCCTACACTTGTTCAGACACATGATAAGCTTCCCATTGCCTGTTAAAATAAAAAGGGAGATCTTTCCAAGTGACAAATTGAATACTCATCTGTACACATAACTAAGGATGATTTTAATTTTAACAATGGCACTAAATCAGTTGAGCTGAGAAACAAGGCGTTTAATCCCGGCTACATCATAAACTCACAAAACAGTTCAAACTTCTCATTTAAAACAAATGTTAATAAAATTGACACATTCATTTTTCTCATCTCAGATGAGATATTCTCATCTCAATATCTTTGAAGTTCAAATAAGTATTCCACTGCCAGCAGACTTCATCGGTAAGTGTGCAGAGGACTGTTCCAAAGTCAATCCGCAATTTCCCTAATCCAAAACCATGGATGGACTGTGAGATCCACTACCCAGTGAAGACCAAGTTTTCAAATCGGGCGATCAAAACTTGTACAGGGAACCTAGGGACAACCTTAACAAAGTCAACAAGGACACCAACAGATAATTCCAGATGAAGCTAGAGTGCCCGATTAACCACACATACAACTGCTGTGCTATAAAGCGGTCAGGCACAATCACAGGCAACAATACGCCTCTCGACGACGAGTTCAATGCATTCTACATTCGTTTTGATCAGGTCAGTGAAGTGACGTCACCCATCCCAACAGCCTTGGTGCTCCCATAGTCATGGTCACAGATGTCAGATCCGCCTTCCGGAGAGTGAACCCACAGAAAGCAACTGGCCAGAATGGAGTAGTCGGCAGCATCCTCAAGACCTGTGTGGATCAGCTGGCAGTAGTCTTCACAGGTATTTTAGGTGCTTCGACAGGCTGGTGATGGCACAATTTAACTCCAGCCTTCCAGACAGCCTTGATCCACTGCACTCTGCTGACTATCACAAAAGGTCCATGGCAGGCACCATCACCCTGGCCTTATACTCATCACTGGGACATATGGATAATAAGGACACTCAAGTCGAAGTCCTATTTATTTGCCATAATTACAACCACTCATTTCCAAACTCCTGGACCTAGAACTAAGCACCGCCTACCTGCAAATGACTCCTTGACTTCCTGGCCCATAGACCATAATCAGTAACCATAATCAACAAAACAACCTTGGTGTGGCGGCGCCTATCGGCAGCGGCTCGACTACAGTCCGTCTGTCTTTAAAAAAAATGTTTGTCTTGTTAAATGTATGTCTTGAGTCTAGTTTTTATTTATTTTTCTTTAGCTGTGTATATGAGGGGGGTGGGGGAAACCGTTAGTCTCTTCCCCATTCGGGGACCCGACTTTTTCCCTGTCGGGTCCCCGGTTTCGTTGGGCCCAACATCGTGGAGCCGGCGGCGGCCTCCGGCCGGGACCAACCAGTCGCAGAGCCTGCGGACCTGACATCGCGGAGCTGGCCGTCTTCGGAGCGGGAAGAGCTGTGGTGGTGCGCGGCTGCGACCCGACTTCGGAGCCTCCAGCTGCAGGCCCGGTGGAAGGTAACATCGGGAGCTCGCAGGTCCCTGGTGGGAGACCGCTTTTCGGAGCTCCCGCAACGGCAACTTCTCCCGCTGAAATTGCGGGGTTTAAAGGACTTGGAGAGGGGCCTAACATTGCCCGCGCGTGGCTTAAACGGCCACGGGACTTACCATCGCCCGCCGGGGGCTTTAACATCGGGAGCCCCAGTTCGCCTCGACGTTGCAGTTGGACTGCTGGACCGCGGGAGAAGAACAAAGGGAAGAGATAAGACTTTTGCCTTCCATCACACTGAGGTGTTGGAGATTCACTGTGATGGATGTTTGTGTAAACTCTGTTAAGTGGTTTTTTGTGTTTTTTTGTAATGTCAGACTGTAGAAAATGCAATTTTGTTCAAACCGAGCTGTTTGAATGACAATAAAAGGCATTCTATTCTATTATATCCTCTATGATAATTCTTAACATTGGTACCCCAAATGTCTTCACTTACTGTACTGCCTCTTCACTCAAAACATTATGTGCTCAATTCCTAGAGTAGGGGCTGGAGTAACATCCTTCAAAAGTCCCGATGTGTTTTCATAACACCATCAAACTTCACAAACCGGCTCTACTTACACCCTGTGTTATGGCACTCAATCTACGATACACCGGCAATTAATGATAACATTCATGGCCATAGTCAATTACATAAGAGTCACTTGCAACTTAAATACACCCGCTTTTTCAGGTAAATTAATCTTAAAATTTGTTCGAATGCAAATTACATATTTAATCCTAAAAACAGATCAAAAATTAGAACATGAGTTCAATGCAATTTTGGTTATATTTTTGCTGTTTCTTGCCATTTTAATCAAATGACTGAATTCTAAGATTGCTTTTTTCCTTTCATTAATCAGTTGATGCCCAAAACTAAAATGGTTGAACTAACTAACAATTAGGCAGGAAGGAGGGGGAGATAGACTGGAGTCTTGATTCAAGATGATGGTGGTGCAAGATGACGAGTAAAGTCAGTGGCTGTGAGCAGTCCACAAACTCATCTCCCCCGCCCTGGGACAGCTCCCTGGAGTTCCACGATCAGCTTGGGTAGCGGGGCATGGCGACATCACTGCACAGTGGAGGAGGGGCGGCATCTTGAGGCGACAGACACCACGTTTGCAGTGGTGTTGTCAGACGTGGCTGCGGGGGGTGGTCTAGAGGACAGGTGAACAAAGCCGGTGCTGCTGAATAGAGGGGTGGTGGAGAGTGCCGACAGTATTGCACTGGTCCAGGCTGACCCCTAATCCACTGATCCAGTGCTGGCAGGACACCAGGCCTTAATGTGAGATTGTAAAAAAATTGTAGATCTCCTTCAGATTTCTGAGACTTAGAAGTTGCAAGGTGGCGCCGGCGTGATGAGTCTCTGGCACCTGCGTTTTATTACTACGTTTTTCTCTGCTTCTTGGAAATACATGACATTAATAATAAACAAAATTAAATTAGCTTAAAAGATGAGGTCAGTCATAAGTGAAAGGATTATAAGTGTTAGGTCATTCGACCCGTCTACTCCGCCATTCAATCAATCATGGCTGATCTATCTCTCTGTCCTAACCCCATTCTCCTGCCTTCTCCCCATAACCCATGAGAGTTGATAAGCAAAGCCAAACATTTCAATATGTCACAATGCTCAAAGTTATTGTATTCCATTCGACTTCAGCTTGCACTATTGTGGTCCAGATATCTCATTTAACTGATAATTTATTGTATTGTTTATCATATGCTTGTGTTGTTGCATTAATGTCCAAGTGAGAATACCATTGTTCCACTCCCAGCACTCATGATACACTTTTCTGTTCCAACAAGGGCGAATTCCAATAATCCTTTACCACATTTTATTCATTTCAAAAAGACTTCTGACAAATGGAAACCTGCAAATATAACAACTTTCAAAAGAAGAGAAGAATATTTCAGAACAATCTGCTTGAAAAATGATAGAATCTGCAGCTAAGCACATTTGACTATAGCACTTGGAAAATCACAATATATGGGTTTGTAAAAGGGAATTAGTATTTGACAGATTTGACTTTTATTTATTGCAGCAGATAATAAATCAGTCCCTGCAGTTCCTTGTACCTCCTTGGAGAAATATACAGCGTTTTACTTTTTCAAAAACCACAAAACGGTGTTTGAAGGAATGGGGAAAAAATATTTCAGCATTGATTGCCAAATTAGTGGGGTTCAGCAAAAAACAGTCATAGGAGCAGAACCTCCATTCAATCATCACGGATCTATCTTTCAAATCCATTCTCCTGCCTTCTCCCCATAACCTTTGACATCTTTACTAATCAAGAATGATCCTTGGAATCATTTTAGGAAACCTCTCTGGAGAGAATACTCCAAATGAACAAGATGCAAATAAATGAAATGGTGGTTCAGCCACACCTGGAGTAGTGTGTAACTCCGATTGCCATACAATAAAGATTTGAAAGCACTGATGTAAGTCCAGAGAAGATATACCAAGATGTTGCCTAGTTGGGCCGAAAGGCCCGTTTCCACACTGTATCACTCTATGCCTGGATTGGTGCACTTAAGTTAGGATAGACTAAACATGCAGAGTATGTCTTCCTTCGCGCGGAGGAGGTGATCTGAAAGGTATATAAAATTATGAGGATAGATGGTAAAACTATCACATGATGAGGTTGTCCTTTTGATTACAAATGCCAATACACAGCATTTACCCATTCATATAGTTAATGCTCCTGTTTTATACTGCCTCTTTCAAAATTGTTCACATCTCTGGTCTGCGTTACCCCGACACCCCTCAAATCCAGTGGCAGTCACAATGCTTACTACAATGTAATATTATGGCGACAACCAAAGCAACCACGTTTCCCATGGCTACCTCTGAATACTGGAAAGCAGATCATCAGGTCCTAGGGATTGTTAGCTTTCAATCCTGATGTAGTTAAGCTGTAAAATGCGCAGAGAAGATTTACGGGAAACTGGCTCAAAGGGCCGAATGGCCTACTCCTGCGCCTATTTTCTATGTTTCTAGAATGTTGCCAGAATTCAAGGGATGAGCTTTAGGGAGAGGTTGAGCAGGCTAGGACTTTATTCTTTGGAGCACAGGAGGACAAATTGCTTCTATTTCTAACCACAGATCACTGGCAGTGGCCAATCCTAAGCAGACAACTCGCATACAACAGGATAAGCTCCATTTTGCATGCAATGGTTACTGGAGCAAAACATATTAAAAGTACTCTGATAAATGCTTCATTTTGTCACCACTCAAAGCTTTTCCAACATCCCCTGATCAAGTCAAAAATTGGATGATTGTACATCATGATCGTAGCTATAGCAGATCAGCATAAAGAACACAGCAATCTATTTCAGTGTGTTCCTACCATTGAGCTCTAGCAATGAGACACTGACAGCAGTGTGCGCAATCAACCTGCCAATTCTGACATTACTTCCAGTTTAGCAACCTCTCTCAGAGAGGGTCATAGATTCCAGCATCATTGAATGAGTTGCAAACTCTACTAATCAACCAACCTGGTCTGGAGCCAACCATCATTACTATTTCTTCCTGATCAAACATTCACAGACATGAAGTGAAAGCTACCGTTTCTTTTGTGGGATAAATGGAATTAGTTAATTCCTACTTGGGCCCACACACTCAGCTCTTGTTGTCGAGACATCGATGGCTGCATTGTTGCTGCTGTCTACATTTATACATTTCTCTCAAAGGCTTTGTTGCTTTGATGCCAGATTCCACTCATTCAACTTCACACATACATCTTTAACTCGTCACTTCCTATTTGGATCTCTCTCTCACTCTCCATCGCAGGGGATAACGCATCATAAAAATCCAATATCCACAGCTACCTTGTTTGTACTTCCTCTATTCCATAAGGACTTCCTTCACTCCAATCTCCCAGTTCTTCCTTTGTCATCATGTTTAGAAAGTTCCCATGGAGTAGACGAGTCATAGAGTTGGGGGCTCTGAAGAAGGGTCTCGACCTAAAACCTCACCTATTCCATATAACCATATAACAATTACAGCACGGAAACAGGCCATCTCGACCCTTCTAGTCCGTGCCGAACACATAATCTCCCCCAGTCCCATATACCTGCGCTCAGACCATAACCCTCCATTCCCTTCCCATCCTTCGCTCCATAGATGCTGCCTCATCCGCTGAGTTCCTCCAGCATTTTTGTCTAACTTCAAAGTTTCCATGGAGGTGCCTCTGAAATGTCTTCCTTCTTTCTATGCCACGGCTTTCTCTCCATCATAATGGACAGAGCTTTTGACTGCATCCTACCGATTTCTCAGTGCTGGAACAGAGTTCTCGCTATTCATCTTTAACCCCCCCCCCCCCCCCTCCCCAGCCTCAACACTACACAGAATATCCTTTGCACTTTCTGTCAGCTTCAACAAGACGCGACACCAATCACACAATCCCTTCCTCTTATCAGCATTTTGAGGGCATTGCTCCCTTGGAAACTTCTGTTCACACCAACCATTCCCCACTTTCCCATGCAGCCATAGGAGAGGTCTGTTCCTTTCAACACTGGACCATCCATCCACAGACCCAAACTGTCCTTCCAAGTGAAGCAACAATTGACTTGCACACCTTCCAATCAAACACACTGCATTTGCTGTTCCCACTGTGGTCTCTTCTAGCATGGAGAAACCAACTGCAGATTGGGCAATTGCTTTACAGAGCACCTGTGCTCAGTCCACAACAATAACCCTGAGCATCCTGCTGCCTGCAACTATAATTCTGCCAGTCTTCTGTCAAGGAGCATCTGAGGTCTGGACTGAACCCAGGTCCTTGGAGCTGAGGGGCAGCAGCAGGAACCATTCCAACAATGTTCCTCCCTCCCACAACAATCAAAGCAATACACATCTTGGAACAGACTTTTAGGAGCAAAGAGGAATTGTAACAGAGGTTAGTTTTATCAGATCAATCACAAATCTGGATTTATAATATGTTTAAATACCACCCGGGAATTCAATGATTCAATTCCATGTAGAAATTACAGCAGTGTCTATACATAGTCCCCCCATTTCAGGGCACCATAATGTTTGGGACACAGCGTTGTCATGTAAATGAAAGCAGTCATGCTTAGTATTTTGTTGCATATCCTTTGCATGTAATGACTGCTTGAAGTCTGCGATTCATGGACATCCCCAGTTGCTGGATGTCTTCTCTGGTGATGCTCTGCCAGGCATGTATTGCAGCTATCTTTTGCTTATGCTTGTTTTGGGGGCTAGTCCCCTTCAGTTTTCTCTTCAGCATATAAAAGGCATGCTCAATTGGGTTCAGATCGGGTGATTGACTTGGCCACTCAAGAATTGACAATTTTTTAGCTTTGGAAAAACTCGTTTGTTGTTTTAGCAGTATGTTTGGGATCATTGTCTTGCTGTAGAATGAACCACCGACCAATGAGTTTTGATGCATTTGTTTGAACTTGAGCAGATAGGATATGCCTATACACTTCAGAATTAATTATGCTACTACCATCAGCAGTTGTATCATCATGAAGATAAGTGAGCCAGTACCTTCAGCAGCAATACATGCCCAGGCCATAACACCCCCACCACCGTGTTTCACAGATGAGGTGGTATGCTTTGGATCTTGGGCAGTTCCTTCTCTCCTCCATACTTTGCTCTTGCCATCACTCAGATATGTTAATCTTTGTTTCATTTGTCCCACAAGTACTTTTTCCAGAACTGTGGTTGCTCTTTTAAGTACGTCGTGGCAAACTGTAACCTGGTCATCCTATTTCTGCGGATAACCAGTGGTTTGCATCTTGCAGTGTAGCCTCTGTATTTCTGCTTATAAAGTCTTCTGCGGACAGTGGTCATTGACAAATCCACATCCGACTCCTGAAGATGTTTCTGATCTGTCGGACAGGTGTTTGGAGATTTTTCTTTATTATAGAGAATTCTTCTGTCATCAGCTGTGAAGGTCTTCCTTGGCCTGCAAGTCCCTTTCTGATTAGTAAGCTCACCAGTGCTCTCTTTCTTCTTAATGATGTTCCAAACAATTGATTTTGGTAAGCCTAAGGTTTGGCTGATGTCTCTAACAGTTTTATTCTTTTTTTTAAGTCTTATAATGGCTTCTTTGACTTTCAATGGCACAACTTTGGTCCTCATGTTGATAAACAGCAATAAAAGTTTCCAAAGGTGATGGAAAGACTGGAGGAAAGACTAGGTGCTGAGAGCTCACTTATACCTGCATTAAGGAGGCAATTAAACACACCTGAGCAATTACAAACGCCTGTGAAGCCATGTGTCCCAAACATTACAGTGCCCTGAAATGGGGGGACTTTGTATAAACACAGCAGTAATTTCTACATGGTGAAACCAAAATGTATAAAAATACCCTTTAATAAAATCTGACAACGTGCACTTAAACCAGGTGGGAGTTTTTTTCTATTACAAATCTCAAATTGTGGCGTACAGAAGCAAATAAATAAATAAATGATGGGTCTTTGTCCCAAACATTATGGAGGGCAGTGACAAAGCACATCTACAAATTCACCAATGCTACCTCTGTTGTTGGCCAAATGGCAGTGGTGAGTCAGTGTTTCGGAAAAAGATCTGGTTGAGTGAAGCCGCAAACATCTCTCAGCTATTTCATCAAAACAAAACTGTTTATTTCAGCAAAGGGAAGTTAGAAGAGCATGTAGCAGTTTTAATGTGTGTGTGTCGGTGGTGAAGAGTTAGCAAATTCAAATTCTTGGGCATTAACATCTTGGATGACCTGTCCTGGGTCTAGCACATTGCTGTAACCATGAAGAAGGTCCGGCAGTGTCTCTACTTTCTTTAAAGGTCTCATCGCTTCACCAAATACTCTAGCAAACGTCTGTGGGAAGAATCCTGGTTACATCATGGCCTGGTACAGCAAATCCAATGCAAGAGGCAGTAAAAGGTGGTGGACCCAGACCTGTCCACCACCAGCACAGCCATCCCCACCATCGATAAGAGGAACTGCCTCAACAAGTCTGCAAATTTGTTCAAGGATCCCTACCACCCAAGCCATCTTCTTGTTGCTACTTACTGTAGGGCAGGAGGTACAGAAGCTTGAACTCTCACACCACCATGTACAGAAACAGCTACTTCCTACTACCATCAGGTTCATGACCACCTTGCACAAAGTGGATTTGTAGGTTGCCTCATCTCCTGCTACTTCAATGACAGTCTTTCCAGTACACCTGGTGATTGTCAGATTCATTCAACTTCCTGAATAATCTTTACAAGCACACAGTAAGATTGAGGGAATGCTCGGGCCTGGCAATACCAGACAATGGCTGGCTCCAACAGGAGGGGTGTTTAAACACACATCTTGATGTACAACACATTCTACACCAGCATTCCAGGAGCCAATGATCAGAAACACGTGAACCAGCTACAAGTGTACCATGCCAACAAAGGGCAAGGGTTCTGCTGAGTGACCCAACTCCAGATTCCAGAAAGCTTTCCCGGTATCTGCAAGGCACGTCCAGAAGTGCAATGGCCTACTTACCTGTTCAAATGCCATTCCAGAAATAACATACCCAAGATTAAGCTGCATGCTTGGTTGGCATACATCTTGAATAGTCACTTCCTCTTGAATACACCATCTTGAATAGTCACTTCCTCTTCAAATTGTACTCCTTGATGGCAGCAATTTCAACAATTCACCTGGGCTTCTTCAATAGTTTATTTTAAATCTTATCAACAAAGTTGCCATACATATAAAGTCAACCTAATGTTACACAATGTTGGCCAGGGCAGGAGGCTGTGTAACCCGCAGCGAGTGACTCATCTTCTCACATCCACACCTTCCCACCATCTGCAAGGCACACATTTAGGAGTGTGGTAGAATGCTCTGCACTTGCCTGGTTAAGTCCAACACCAACAACGCGCGTGAAGTTCAACACCATCCAGACAAACAGCCACTTAACAGGACAAACAGCTGCCCTAAATAATTCATCCTCTTGCACTAGCACACAGTGGATGTTGTGTGTACTCTGCACAAGTTATTCGCCCAGGCTGTTCCAACTTCATCTCCCAACAACGACATGGGCAGCAGGTCCATGTCATCACCATATCTGTTGGCTCCATTCAAAGTCATACACCATCTGAACTTGGAAATGCACCTCTGGTCCTTCACTAGCGCCGTCTGAATCCTGGAACTTCACCTGTTCATGAGAGGGTTCACCACCATGTTCTGAAGGACAATTAAGAATCGCCAATAAATGTTGGCCTTACCAATGACAGGCAAGTTCCAAAACTGAACAATTAAATGTGGAAACAAATCAGTGTTCATATCCACATCAGAGCCCGGAAACTCAAGACCAGTACAGAAAACATTCACCAAACAAGGTGCTACTTCACCAGTTTCATCAGATACTGCTTCGCCAGTTTCAGCACATACTGCCTGACCCGCAGAGATTCTCCAGTACTTTGTTTTATGCAAGATTTCAAGCTTCTGCAGTTTGTGCATAAGTGGCAGCCTTGCCAACAGCCTGTCTCGCCCCATTCTTCTTTTGTTTTTTTAGTCTGTTTTATTTGTACGTTTCAGTGTATCATTAGATTTGTATTATGTGGGGGGTGGAAACTTTCCTCGACGGAGATGCGACTTTTCCGTATCGTATCTCTGTCCACCCTGCGGTTTTAACATCGTGGAGCTGGCGGTCCATTTGTTAGGGGTTGACTTTGGGAGCTCCAACCGCACGAGCTTTGACCTCTCCATTGTGGGTGCTTCGATCGCCCCGGCCGTGGGAGAAAAGAAGGAAGGAGATAAAAGTCATTTGCCTTCCATTATAGTAAGGAATGTGAGGTCGCCGTAAAACAGGATGGACGTGCTGCCTGCACTGATGAGGACTTGGAAGAAGTGCCGTGAGTGCAGTGATCTCGGAGTTTGCTGGGACATCGCGCCATGAAGACGGTGTCTGGAGCGGCTTTCTGACTGTTCGGGCAGACAGGGACTGCAGTGAGAGTGACAGCGGTCGGTACAACTCTGGTCACATCAGTGAAGGAGCTGATTCAGGGCTCGAAATTGGCCGGGTGCCAATGACTACTCAAACTGCCGCCGGGCAACCTAAACGGTGAGTCATTTTGCCCGGCTTGGCAACTTGGTTTATACTGAAGATAGACACACAAAAACTGGAGTAACTCCGTGGGTCCGGCAGCATCTCTGGAGAAAAGGAATGTGACGTTTTGTGTCGGCGACGGTTGTGGGAAAGATGCTAAGTGTGGCGTGACGGAGGGTTGGAGCTAAAGACGGGCAGCAGCGGCGACTGCTCCATCTCCTCCTCCTCCCGCACCCCGCCCTGCCCGGCGTGTTAGCGGCAGCTGCTGCCACTCCGCCAACGGCTCTTTCAAAACAGACCCTTGGAGGAGGGAGGTGTCGGTCAGAGGCGGGGGGGGGGGGGGGGGGGGGGGTGATTGGGATGGATGGAGACGACCCACAACACTCTCGGCAGACCTGCACCGCAGCCAGGATTGATCCCGGTCTCCGGCGTGGCAATCGCTGGACCATCCCCGTCCCCACCCGAGAGCCTCCACACGCCCGGGGATGGCCAGAGGCGTCGGTAGTCAGAAGGGGGCGGTGCCCCCAGCCAGGGCAAAACCCAGCTCAGCTCTACCTGTCCCGCCAGGTTAACCAGCAGCCATATCTGGACTGAGACAGGGCTGTAGGCGAGACAGGCAGCTGAGCTGCATTTAGCGTTGGATTGAGCTGAAATTACAGTTCACAGAAGCCTCCGAAGCCTGTGTGTGTGTGAGTGTGCGCATGCGCGCGCGGCTGCCAAGATATTCTGTCCGCGGTCCCCTCCATATTTTGGTTGCGATTTCTGTGCCTGACATGTGTTGTACGAGGAGCGCTGGCCTTCCCTCCCACCTCCTCTGCCCCTTCCCCTCTCTCTCTCTCTCTCTCATACGCCCCCCTCCACTCCCCTTATCCTGAGAGCCCTCCTCTTCATCCCTACAACGCGCCCCCCCTCCGCGTTGGGGGACGGGGCCCAACTTGGTCTAAAAGTCTCATCTTGTTTCCATGTGTGTCTGTAATTGTGATCGTATCTACGCCAAAACGGTACATGATAGAGATTAATTTTTTGCATAACATTAATCAGCTTTTTCCCCGTCATCACCCGTGTCAAGTTTCCTTCAGATATTGATGTTATATTTCGCGTTATTGATATTGAAAGGTTTAAAAAAGCCAACTTTAAAAAGATTTTTAACGTTAAATCCTTGCTGCCCCAGCTTACAACAAACTTCCATACTGCTTCCTTCCACCCCTGGAATCTCAGTCCTCCACCCGACATTTGCAAAAATGTTGCCATCATAGAACACTTAGCCGTGGTCCTGGCAGCACGGGGGGGGGGGGGCAGGGGAAGTGGAAGTGCTGGGGGAGGCAAAGAAAGAGCAATTGAAATTTTTTTAATCCAGTGCTGGGGGAGGCAGGGGAGTGCCGGAATCTTACGTTTGGCAACTGGTTGAGTTGGGGGACCACGTCTCCTGTGGGGACTACGGGTCTAGTGGTGTTATATTGCACGGGTTGCATTGGGGACCAGGCCTCCCGTGTGACAGGGACCCGGTTGGTCTAGTATACATATTACTAAAAGTCTTGTTCTCTCTCTCTCTATGTGTATGATACGTAGACGGTAGTCTACTTATTCATCTTTGCCCCGCGGTCGTTCCTATAAAGTTTTGTTCACACTTGACTGGCGTCACAACTTGACCTACCTCCCCCGGGCCGGGCGGCGGTGCACCTGCGCAACGCGCTCTCAGCACGTCAGCTGCGCCTGCGGTTGGAGGAGGGTTGCCGGTCCCTGTATCCGTGTGTGCATACTTGGGGGAGGGTTGCCGGGCTCGCCGCCATTTTCAGATCGCTATTTTGATCTGGCGTCACAACTTTATACGGTGAACGGCACTGAGCTCCCACTTGCCATGCCCAGCAGCTGCACCTGCGCAGTTGGGGGAGGTTTGGCGGGCCCAGTATGTGCGTGTGCGCAGATCGGAGAGGGTTGCCCGTATCTGCATTTGCGCAGTGTGGACTTGACTGGCGTCACAACAGGGACCCAACGGGTAGTTTCCTTTGAATTTTGCCCCTTCTACCATAAAGTTCTGCCCTCTAGTCTTTAACATTTCTACTCTGGGTAAAAGGTTCTGACTGTCTACCTATCCATTTTATATATTTCTTTAAACTTCAATTTTATACACTTCTATCAGGTCTCCCCACAACCTTCGACTCTCCAGGCATTATATTTCCAACCCAGCTCTATACATATACATGCAAGGGCAGTTACAGAAACCACTGAAGGAGCAACACAAATTATGCCCAGCCTTCCCATTTGAGATACAATTGCATGAGATCCAATACAGTCCACCCACTCGATTAAGGTGCATCAATGTTTGCTTTGGATAGGCACAAGCAATCATGAAGCACAAGGACTGAAACCAATATGTGGGCCAATTAATGTAAGAATTAAACAGAAATAGCAACTAACATTCATGATGCACTGCTCACTACCTGTACAGAAGTTCTAGATCATGTGTGAAATATGCAATATTTGATTTTGCACTGTTCCTCCACAAATTCTGTGATGCACTAAGGCTCTAAAATAATCAATCTGCTCCATTACTTTGTATAAAACAAGATGAAAGTTTCAAAATGCGAACATGACAATAACCCTATCTTTGAAAATCTGTCTGCGACTTGCCTTCAGACCAGAGCCAAAGAATCCAAAAGTGAACTGGACTTTAAGAGGCAATGAACAATACACTACTCACTATGAGCATAGTATAATATGCAGATCTATTCAATCACATGAATTTTGTTTTAATGTTCAAGAAGGAACTGCAGATGCTGGAAGATTGAAGGTACACAAAATTGCTGGAGAAACTCAGCGGGTGCAGCAGCATCTATGGAGCGAAGGAAATAGGCGACGTTTCGGGCCGAAACCCTTCTTCAGACTGATGGGGGGTGGGGGGGGAGAAGGAAAAGGGGAGGAGGAGGAGCCCGAGGGCGCGCGGATGGGAGGGTGGGAGGAGACAGAATTTTGTTTTAATCATTAGCTTTCACGACTCGTCTATCGTACAAACTGATCACTGAATGCTGCTCTGCACCCAAATTACAGCATCACACTTAGGAACGGATGGGAATTAACCAGAGAAATTGCAAATTGAGAATGTCACAAACTTATACTGACAGTAATTTTATCTTGATTTGTGAAATTTGTGCTGAAAAATGAATTACTCTCCATCTCAACTTGGGGGCGCTGTCCTGTGCACGGCTGCCCAGCCAGCAGCTGTCTGGCTCTTCATCTTTTTATTTTTTATTTTAGTTAGTTAAATGTTTTGTTTGGAGGTCTTGACTTTTTTTATGTGCGGGTTGGGGGGGGGGGGAAGGGGGAAACTACGTTTCAGGGTCCCTACCTGGTCGGAGAGGCAGCTTTTCTCCGGGCTGCAGCTTCGACCCGTCCTCGTGGCCTACCAGCGGGCCTGGAGCGGCGTTTCCTGTCGGGGACCGCCCAGAACCTCGGCTTCGGCGGCGGCACAGTGCTGGAGCGCTATCGCGGAGCGGGCGATGCCTTGCCTGGGTCGCCGCGCTGGAGCTCCGGTGAGCTGACCGCCGGGTAAAACATCGCGGAGCTGCTGGTCTGTGGAGCGGCCAGCTGCGCCACTGAACTTAACATCGGGAGCCTGGGATCTCTAGATGAGATCGCCAGTTGTGGAACTCCAACCGGCGCGGCCTTGTTGGCTTCGGAAGCCGCGGTCTCCAGTGCGAAAGCGGCCGTTCCAGGATTCCCAGGCAGCTGGGAGGACTCTCCCGACGCCGGAGCAACATCACCCGGCGAGAACGGCCAGGAACATCGGGCCTCCGTAGAGGCAACTGTGGAGGCCTCAATAGGCCCGACTATGGGTGAACCGGGGTTGGGGACTGGACTTTGTGCCTTCCCTCATGGTGGGAGCCATTGTGGGGGGATGTTCTATGTGTTTAAGACTCTCATTGGTGTTATGTCTGTAATTTTTTTTATGTGCTGCAAAATGGCAAAAAGCATTTCATTTCACTACACCTGGGTGTATGTCTCATCCACTCCCTACACATTCGGAGGTAGCTTACAGAGGCCAATTAACCCACACATCTTTGGGGTGTGTTTACCGTGAAGGTAGGAGAAAAGTAGCAGCCAAAAGCAGCGAGAGCTAGTATCAGCTGGAAGTCGGGAGTCATTGGGAAAGGTTTAAAAAGCCCGCCAAAAGCCTGATTTAAGTGTTTACCATGAAGGTAGGAGATAAGAAGCAGCCAGAAGCAACGAGCTAGCAATGGCTGGAAGTGAGTCGGAGAGAAAGAAGATTTAAAAAGGGCAGTAAATGCCCAATTCAAATGTTTACCGTGATTTTTATTGCATTTGCAAATTGGTAAATTAGCAATTAACCAGCCAATATAAGCAAGGTTTGCTCTAGGGGAGCGGCCCTGTCGAGGGAAGTGCCTTGTGATAAAAGTGCGAGTCTTAGGCTCAACAGTCTTCGGTGAGGAGGCTGGGGCAAGGAGGCTACACTTGATTTAAATTTGTGATTTAAGTCTACTGAAGATATGGCAGGCATGTTGGTGCAGTGTGTTTCTTGCAGGATATGGGGTGGCAGGGACACCACTGGAGCTTCTAGAAACTACACCTGCAGAAATTGTTTAAGAAGGAACTGCAGATGCTGCAAAATCAAAGGAAGACAAAAATGCTGGGGAAACTCAGCGGGTGAGGCAGCATCCATGGAACGAAGGAAATAGGCAATGTTTTGGGTCAAAACCCTTGTTCAGATTGTGTCCAGGTGCAGCTCCTGAATGAACATGTTGGGGAACTGGAGGAGCAGCTGGATGACCTCGGGACCATCCGGGAAAACAAGTTTCCTGGACAAGACCTACAGTGAAGTCTTCACGCCAAAGATACAGGAAGTACGAAGCTGGGTGACTGAGAGAAAGGGGAGTAAACGTGGAGCGCAGGAGAACCAGGCGACAGTGCCTAATAAAAACAGGTAAATCCTCTTGGAAGCTGTCGAGGGAGACGCTTCCAGTCCGAGCTGCGGACAGGTTGGTATTGGCAGATTTATATTGGTGGGTGACTCCATTGTCCGACATCCTCGAGAGGGAAGGTGAACAACCGGCAGTAGTTGTGCACGTGGGCACAAACGACACTGGGAAGAAGAGGAAGGAGGTTCTGCAACGCGGGTTAGAGAGTTAGGAAGAAAACTGAACTGCAGAACTTCTAGGATGGTTATCTCTGGATTGCTTCCAGTACCTCGTGCTAGTGAGGGCAAGAACAGGGAGATATGGGATCTGAATGTGTGGTTGAGAGGCTGGTGCAGGGACCAAGGATTTAGTTTTATAGACCACTTCAGGGGTATGGGTGACCTGTACAAAAGGGACAGGTTATACCTTAACAGGAGGGGGACCAATGTTCTGGCAGGCAGGTTTGCTAGTGACACACGTGTGGGTTTAAACTAAAGTGGGGGGTGGGGGGGATTGTCAAAATGGGAGTATAAAGATGGAGTTGAAGAGGAAGTGACTAAAGGAAAAATTACAAAAGATTCTCGAATTAATGGCAAGGAAAGCTCGAGAGGGGACAACAGAGTGCGGTCAGGGCCAATTGAGAGCAGTGCGAGGGGGAAAGTGAATACGGAAGTTAAAGTGCCGTATATGAATGCGCGAAGGATAAGGAATAAAGTGGACGAGCTTGAGGCTCAGTTAGAAACTGGCAAGTATGATGTTGTGGGAATTACTGAAACATGGCTGCAAGAGGGCCACGGCTGGGAACTGAATATTCAAGGGTATACCTCCTGACGAAAAGACAAACAGGTGGGCAGAGGGGGAGGGGTTGCCCTGTTGGTGAGGAATGAAATTCAGTCCCTTGCAAGGGGTGACATTGAAACGGGAGATGTGGAGTCAGTATGGATAGAACTAAGGAATTGTACGGGTAAAAAGACCCTAATGAGACTAATCTACCTACATGTGCCCAAAAAGTAGCCTGGACTTCGGGCACGTTGAATCAGGAGTTAAAATTGGCATGTAGCCAAAGCAATGCTGTGGTTGTTATGGGAGATTTCAACATGCAGGTAGACTGGAAAATCAGGTTGGTACTGGACCCCAAGAAAAGGACTTTGTAGAGTGCCTTTGTGATGGATTCTTAGAACAGTTTGTATTGGAGCCTACCAGGGAGAAGGAAATTCTGGATTTAATGTTATGTAATGAACCGGATTTGATAAAAGACTTCGAAGTTAATGAGCCATTAGGAGGCAGTGACCATAACATGGTCAGGTTTAATCTACAATTGAGACGGGGAGAAGGGTAGATTGGAGGTCTCAGTGTTGCAGTTGAATAAAGGGGACTATGTGGCCATGAGGGAGGAGCTGGCCAAAGTTGACTGGAAAGATACACTAGCAGGGATGACAGTGGAATAAAAATGGCAGGTGTTTCTAGGAATAATATAGAAGGTGCAGGATCAGTTCATTCCTAGGAGGAAGAAAGATTCCAAGGGGAGAATGGGACAACCATGGCTGACAAGGAACGTCAGGGACAGTATAAAAATTAAAGCGAAGAAGTACAACGTAGCAAAGATGAGCAGGAAGCAAGAGGATTGGGTAATGTTTAAAGAACAACAGAAGATATCCATAAAGAAATTGCAGGGAGAAAATATGAGATACAAAGGTAAGCTAGCCAAGAATATAAAGCAGGATAGTAAAAGCTTATTTAGGTATGTGAAGAGGAAAAAATTAATTAAGACCAAAGTTGGATCCTTGCAGACAGAAAAAGGTGAATTTATTATGGTGATCAAGGAAATGGTAGATGAGTTGAACAGGTACTTTGGATCTGTCTTCACTAAGGAGGACACAAACAATCTTCCTGATATAGTAGTGGCCAGAGGATCTGGGGTGACGGAGGAACTGAAGGAAATCCACATTAGGTAGGAAATGGTCTTGGATAGACTGATGTGACTGAAGGCTGATAAATCCCCAGGGCCCGATGGTCTGCATCCCAGGGTATTTAAGGAAGTGGCTCTAGAAATCGTGGATGCATTGGTGATAGTTTTCCAATGTTCTATACTCGGGATCAGTTCCTGTGGATTGGAGGGTAGCTAATGTTATCCCACTTTTTAAGAAAGGCGGGAGAGAGAAAACAGGGAATTATAGACCAGTAAGCCTGACATCGGTGGTGGGGAAGATGCTGGAGTCAATTATATAAGATGAGATAGCCGAACATTTGGATAGCAGTAACAGGATCGGTCCGAGTCAGCGTGGATTTACGAAGGGGAAATCATGCTTGCCTAATCTTTGGGAATTTTTCGAAGATGTAACTAGGAAAATGGACAAGGGAGAGCCAGTGGATGTAATGTACCTGGACTTTCAGAAAGCATTTGATAAGGTCCCACATAGGAGCTTAGTGGGCAAAATTAGGGCACATGGTATTGGGGGTAGAGTGCTGACATGGATAGAGAAGTGGTTGGCAGACAGGAAACAAAAAGTAAGGATTAACGGGTCCCTTTCAGAATGGCAGGCATTGACTAGAGGGGTACCGAAAGGCTCGGTGCTGGGACTGCAGCTATTTACAATATACATCAATGATTTGGATGAAAGGATTCAATGTAACATTAGCAAATTTGCAGATGACACAAAGCTGGGTGGCAGTGTGAACTGTGAAGAGGATGCTATGAGAATGCAGGGTGACCTGGACAGGTTGGGGGTGTGGGCAGATGCATAGCAGATGAAATTTAATGCGGATAAATGTGAGGTTATCCACTTTGGTAGCACAAACAGGAAGGCAGATTACTATCAAAACGGCGTCAAGTTGGGAAAAGGAGAAGTACAACGGGATCTGGGGGTCCTTGTACATCTGTCTATGAAAGTAAGCATGCAGGTACAGCAGGCAGTGAAGAAAGCGAATGGCATGTTGGCCTTTATAACAAGAGGAATCGAATATAGGAGCAAAGAGGTCCTTCTGCAGTTGTACAGAACCTTAGTGAGACCACACCTGGAGTATTGTGTACAGATTTGGTCCCCTAATTTGAGGAAGGACATTCTTGCTATTGAGGGAGTGCAGTGTAGGTTTACAAAGTTAATTCCCGGGATGGCGGGACTGTCATATGCTCGGAGAATGGAGCAGCTGGGCTTGTACACTCTGGGGTTTAGAAGGATACGAGGGAATCTCATTGAAACATATAAGATTGTTAAGGGTTTGGACACGATAGAGGCAGGAAACATGTTCCCGATATTGGGGGAGTCCAGAACCAGGAGCCACAGTTTAAGAATAAGGAGTAAGTCATTTAGAACGGAGACGAGGAAACACTTTTTCTCACAGAGAGTGGTGAGTCTGTGGAATTCTCTGCCTCAGAGGGCGGTGGAGGCCGGTTCTCTGGATGCTTTCAAGAGAGAGCTAGATAGGGCTCTTAAAAATAGCAGTCGGGGAATATGGGGAGAAGGCAGGAACGGGGTACTGATTGGGGATGATCAGCCATGATCACATTGAATGGCGGTGCTGGCTCAAAGGGCTGAATGGCCTACTCCTGCATCTATTGTCTATTGTTTACAATTATATAATACACATATATATTTCTCATATATATATATATATATATATATACACACGCACACATATATATATATATACATACATATATATACATACACACACACATACATATATATATACACACACACACATATATATATATATATATAGACACATATATATACACACACACACATATCTTTACATATGCACACATATATATACACCCATATATATATATATATATACACATATATATATACATATATATACATATATATACACACACATATATATATACACACACGCATATATATACATATATATACATACATATATATATATATACACATATATATACACACACACACACACACACACACATTCATATATATATACACCGGCAGCCGCTTGCAGCCACCCGAGCTACTGAGTGAGTTTAATGGGGAACCTGAAGATACAGGTCGGGTCACCTACATTCGAGCAATTTATAGCAGTGCAGTATGTTACGCTTGTAGATGTGGACGCCATGACCAAAGATCATAGAGCGGAGACGGAAGCCGATTACGGAAAGGGCGCTGAAGATTACCCAATGACCTACTACGGCTTTTTCGCCGAGTGGACTATCTTGCTCCGCTCTATGATCTTTGCTAGCTACCATCATCACCACTGCACTGCCCTTTTTTCAACACAAACAATATCTTGTTGGCTCATGATGTAACTACCAGGTAATGCGTAAAGTACACTGTAAATGTCTTGATTGTAAGCATGTATTGTCTTTCTGCTGACTGAATTGCACGCAACAAAAGCTTTTCACTGTACCATGGTACACGTGACAATAAACAAAATTGTAACCTCTCATTCCTTTTGCCACCTTCAGTAACCCTTATCATCGTAGATTTCACAACCAATTAGACCTAATCTCGATATAAAAGATGGCCAAATCTTGGGCCAGCAGTGACACAGTTGCTGCCTCACAGTGCCAAAGACGGTGCTGTCTGTCTGGGGTTTTTACATTCTCCCTGTAACCACGTGAGTTTCCTCCACCAAAGATGTGCATGGTTGTAGATTAATTGGCTTCTGTAAATTTCCCCTAGTGTGTAGGATAGTGCTGGTGTACAGGGTGAACGTAAGCTAATGTGGGCTGAAGGGCCTGATTTCGCATTGTATGTCTAAAGTATAAATACAATTACAGTCATCTCCAATTCCAGATTCCAGCCACTGTTCATTGATCCAATGCCCAAGGAAGCTAGTCTTTCCCTTTCTTCTAGCCTTCAATAAGCCTTGCTCCTTAAGCATGTATACTTCCACTGGCACACTAACATCTTCCCCGTTTCCATCAGCACTTAGCTAAAAAGTGTTGCTTTCTGCTGGCCACTGCCCCTCATGCCCTCAATAACTTTACCACAAACTCGGCTCAGTGATCCACCCGCCATTTAACTGTTCTCAAATGTTCTAAAATAATGAACGCTCTGCTGGACTCATGGGCATCTCCAGCACAACCAGAAAAAAACAGCTCATGGAATTACAAGTCGAGGTCTCGTATACCATTTTTGGTATAAGATTTGTTTTTTAAGTCAAATTAACGTGAGACAATTCCTTTGCAAGTACACCCTAAAAGAAAAAAATGCATCTTGAATTCTTTAGTCCATCCTTCTCAAGTAACAAGCTGAAAGCTCAAAGTGCATTACCCCAGCTCTATTAAAATGGGCTTCAGCAGCAAATTCACCCCCAAAACTCAACATGTATTTCTACAGAAAAAAAATCTTCATTTTGTTTTTTTCCAAAATACCCATGGATCTGGATGCCATCTTTTCCAAGTTTATGATGGATTAGAGGAGAATTGTGACAACTATAGAGTGAAGAAAAGAAACAGATTTAAGATCATTAACATTTCTGACATCTGAGCTGAAGTGGGAGAGATCGATTAGTTCCCAGAACTGAAGCAGGGTGGAACAACGACGACGCTTAAATTAGCTTGGACTGAAACGGCAGAAACAGGAACAATGTCGCAGGACAGAGATTCACTGAAATTTCGTGCAAGCAGAACCATTTCAATTCAGTCCACGCCATGGTATTTCCAACACACTAACGGCTGTGTGTGTGTGTGTGTGGTGGGGGGGAGGGGGAGATTGAAGTGGAGGAGGGATTGAGGGGAAGGATAGGTGGGGATTGAGGGGAAGGATAGGTGGGGATTGAGGGAGGGGGGGGGATTGAGGGGAGGGGGGAATTGAGCGGAGGGGGGGTTTAGAGGGGAGAGGGGGGAGGGGGATTTAGGTGAGATGGGGTTGAGGGGGCGATGGGTTGGGTGATTAAAGGGGGGGGGGGGGGGTGGAGAGGATGCAGGAATGGAAATTGGTGGGGGGGGGGTTTGGTTGAGGGGAGTGAACGGCAGGTGAGGGGCAGGTTGGGTGGATGAGGTTAGCGGGAGGGGGGGCATGTATTGGGGGTTAGAGAGAGGTTTGGAGGGATGGATTGAAGGGGTAGGGCTCGAGCAGCAGCATCCCCGCTGTCTCGGGCCCGGCCGCCATCTTGTCGAAGGTTCTAGAAGCCAGGGAGTTGCCGTGTTCCGGGCCGCCGACACCGCGCCCGCTCTCCCTCCCTCCCGCCAGCCCGTTTGCTCATCGCCCTCCACAGGGCCGCTCGGCTCGGCTCTCCCCCGGGCCGCTCCTTCCTACCTCCCTACCTCCCTCCCTCCGCCGCTGCCGTCGTCGTCGTCCTCGCTGCCGCTGCTTTGCCGAGGCCGCTGCGCTCCGCTCCTCCCGCCGCCGTGAACGCGCACACGCGCTGACGCAGAGCGATGTCGTGAACGCGCACTGACGCTGGCGCCCAGGGACGTCACGCACGCACACTTACGCCGAGACGTACACAGACGCCTTTGACGCAGACCGTAAGATCGATCGCCGTGCGCCTGCGCAGGGACGGCTATTCGTCCCCACCACTCCCTCCTATATCCAGTTTCAGTTCAGTTTATTGTCACGTGTACTGAGGTACAGTGAAAAGCTTTTGTTGCGTGCTATCCAGTCAGTGGAAAGACAATACATGATTAGATTCATACATTCTAAATGGAGCAGAAATCGCCCCTTGTCTTCTTGGGAATAACAGGATACTCAGCAGATGTTGTTTACTTAGATTTTCAGAAAGCCTTTGATAAGGTGCCACACATGAGGCTGCTAAGGAAGATGAGAGCCCATGGTGACAAATGGCAGATACTAGCATGGATGGCAGGTTGGCTGGATGGCAGAAGACAAAGAGTGGCAATAAAGGGCATGGGCCGCGGAACCGGCAGCTCCCGCCACCCCGTTTCACAATGTATAGCCTATAATTAACAGACACAGTGTACAAGTACCATGCACTTGTACACTGTGATGGAAGGCAAAAAAGTCCAATCTTCTTCCTCTTTATTCTCCCGAGGTTGGGGCAGTCAATCCATCCGCAGTCGGGACAATCGAAGCTCCCGCGATCGGGACGATCGAAGCTCCCGAGTCAGGGCGATCGAAGCTCTCGCGATCGGGATGAAGCTCCCGCTTGTTCACGTTGGCTGCCAGTGACTAGCGGAGTTCCGCAAGGGTCGGTGCTGGGGCCACTACTCTTCACGTTGTATATTAATAATTTGGACGAGGGGATTGAAGACTTTGTGGCAAAGTTTGCGGATTATACAAAAATAGGTGGAAGGGCAGGTAGTGTAGAGAAACCAGGGACTCTGCAAAAGAACTTTGACAGGATGAGAGATGGAGCAGAGAAGTGACAGATGGAATATAGTGTAGCAAAGTGTGGAGTCATGCATGTTGGTGTTAGGAATAAAGACATAGACTATATTTTAAATGTGGTGAGAATAGACAATAGGTGCAGGAGTAGGCCATTCGGCCTTTCGAGCCAGCACTGCCATTCACTGTGATCATGGCTGATCATCCACAAGCAGTACCCCTTCCTGCCTTCTACCCATATCTCTTGACTCCGCTTTCTTTAAGAGCTCTATCTAACTCTCTCCTGAAAGCATTCAGAGAATTGGCCTCCACGGCCTTCTGAGGCAGACAATTCCAAAGATTCACAACTCTCTGGGTGAAAACGTTTTTCCTCATCTACATTCTAAATGACCTAACACTTATTCTTAATTTGTGGCCCCTGGTTCTGGACTGCTCCAACATCTGGAACATGTTTCCTGCCTCTAGCGTGTCCAATCCCTTTATAATCTTATATGATTCCATAAGGTCCCCTCTCATCCTTCTAAATTCCAGCCCAGTCGCTCAATTCTTTCAACATACGACATCCCAGGAATTAACCTCGTGAACCTACGCTGCACTCCCTCAATAGCAAGAATATTGAAATCCAGAATTCTGAAGTGCAAAGGGACTTGGGAGTGCTGATGCAGAATTCTCAAAATGTGAATCGGCAGGTCGAATCGGTAGTAAATAAAGTAAACTCAATGCTTGTATTTATTTCACGAGGGCTTCTATACAAAAACAGGGATGTAATGTTGGGGCTTTATAAGGCTCCGGTAAGGCCACATTTGGAATATTGTGAGCAGTTTTGGGCACCATATCTAAGAAAGGATGTGCTGGCTCTGGAAAGGGTCCAGACGAGATTTACAAGAATGATCCCAGGTATGAGTACACTGTAGATGAACCTATGATGAGCGTTTGTCGGCACTGGGCCTGTCCTCGCTGGGGTTTAGAAGAATGTGGGGGGGGGGGGGGGGGGGCTCATTGAAACATACAGAACAGACAAGAATAGGTGCAGGAGTAGGCCATTCGGCCCTTCGAGCCAGCACCGCCATGCAATGTGATCATGGCTGATCATCCCCAATCAGTACCCCGTTCCTGCCTACTCCCCATATCCCCTGACTCTGCTATTTTTTAAGAGCGCTATCTAGCTCTCTCTTGAAAGCATCCAGTGAACCTGCCTCCACCGCCCTCTGAAGCAGAGAATTCCGCAGACTCACCACTCTCTGTGAGAAAAAGTGTTTCCTCGTCTCCGTTCTAAATGGCGTACTCCTTATTCTTAAAAGGCTTATTCTTAGCCTTAAAAAGCTAAATAGTCAAAACGGCTTGGATAGACTGGAAGTGGAGGATGTTTTCACTAGTGGGAGAATCTAGGATTAGAGTGTCAGAATTAAAGGACGGTCTTTTAGGAAGGAGATGAGGAGAAATTTCTTTAGTCAGAGGGTGATGAATCTGTGGAATTCTTTGACGTCAGTGGATATTTTTAATGCAGAGATAGATAGATTCTTGATTAGTACAGTTGTGAGAGGTTATGGGGAGAAGGCAGGAGAATGGGGTTAGGAGGGAGAGATAGATCAGCCATGATTGAATGGCGGAGTAGACTTGATGGGCTGAATGGTCTAATTCTACTCCTATCCCGTATGACCTTATGAATAGGCCTGTGACTGCAAGAAATTGCAGAGAGTTGTAGATATCAATCTCACAGACCAGACTCCCCATCATCGACTCCATCTACACTTTAGGCGGCCTCGGGAAAGCAGCCAACATAATCAAGGACCATCCAAGCCCTGATCATTCCTTCCCCCACTCCTGTTGGGCAGAAGTGCAAAAGCTTGAAATCGCACACCACCAGACTCAGCAACAGTTTCTGCCCTAGGCAAATGTCCTCTAATAGGCTAGGGTAGGAAAATCAATTCCCAATCCTCCAACCTACCACAGTTCGGAACTTGCAATTTTTCTTTGTAAATGCAGCACTGCAATGGTTGTATTTGTGTACACTATGGTTATACAGTACTCATGTATAGAATGATTTGAGTGGACAGCACACAAACAGCAAAAGCTTTTCATCTCGGTACACGTTTGCAGTTTTCAATTCCAGGGTAGCCAGTTTTGAAGAGGTTTACCAATGGATTTACATGGAGTTTCCTTCTATCCCTTTCACCTTGTTCACCCTCTGAGCTATCACGGAACACAGAACAGTACAGCACAGGAATGGGCCTCTCTGCCCATGATGCCATGACGTTGAGACGCAGAACGTCACCGATTCTTTCTCTCCAGAGATGCTGTCTGTCCCGCTGACTTACTCCAGCACTTTGTGTCCACCTTCGATTTAAACCAGCATCTGCAGTTCTTTTCTACACAGGAGGATGTACTTATCTCCTCTGCCTGTACATAATCCATACCCCTCCATATCCCCATGCCTATCTGAAATAGTCACTAAACGCCACTATCTTATCTGCCTCCACCACCACCCTTGGCAGCACGTTCCAGGCACTCACCACTCTCCTGGATAAAGGTTCTGACTATCGATCCGATCAAGTTCCTTCCGGGGATAAATAAAGTTCCATCGTATCATCATTTTATATACTTTCTCTCAGGTCTCCCATCAACCTCTGACATTCCAGAGAAAACCATCCAAGTTTGTGCAATCTCTCCCTGTTGCTAATACAGGTACTATCTAATCCAGGCATCATTCTGGTAAACCTCCTCTGCAGCCTCTCCAAAAAGTCCTCATCCTTCCTGTAATGGGGCGACCAGAGCAGGGGAACAGAGGTGAGGACTGAATAGAGGACTGTAGAAAGGTTGAGCAACCTGACCAGAGCACAATGGTTCCAAGAGGGAACACAAGCAAGAGCAGATCGAGCTCTTAGTGCCAGCTGAATCAAGGGGTATGGGGAGAAGGCAGGAACGGGATACTGATAGTGGATGATCAGCCATGATCACATTGAATGGCGGTGCTGGCCGAAGGGCCGAATGGCCTCCTCCTGCACCTATTGTATATGTATCTATGTATCTAACTGCACTCAACACTCCAAAAGTAGCCTGACCAAAGTCCCATGGAGCTGCATCATGACTTCCCGACTCTTGAACTCAAACCCCGACCAATGAAGGAAAGCATACCATACGCCTTCTTTTCTTTCCAATTCTTATCTTCAATTGACAGATGAGGGATCTCATCGATGACAGCGAGGGGGGAAAGAGAGAGAAAAAGAGATAGATAGAGAGAGAGAGAGTAGGATCTGATGAAGTAGTCTGCTTCCGAGTCGGATTGATTAGCCAGCAGAGGGTGCCACTGCTCTGCATTTACTCTTCACTGAAAAGGAGACCAGTTCCTGATCTGGGTACTTTCCCCTGCATCCGCAGGAGATGCAACACCAGTCCCCAAACCTCCTCCCCTCAACTCCATCCAAGGACCCCGGCAGTCCTTTCAGGTGATGTGGAGGTTCATTTGCACCTCCTCCAACCTCATCCACTGTATCCGTTGTTCCAGGTGTGGAGATCTATATATCGGTGAGACCAAGCGCAGGCTCGGTGATTGTTTCGCTGAACACCTCTGCTCAGTCAGTCTTAACCTACTGATCTCCCGGATGCCCAGCACTTTAACTCCCCCTCCCATTCCCAATCTGACCTAGGCCTCTTCCATTATCAGAGTGAGGCCCAATACAAATTGGAGGATCAGCATTTTGTGTATGAATATTGATTTCTCTAATTGCAAGTAACCCTTGCATCCCCTCTCTCTCCTTCTCTCCACAGATTCACAACTCTCTGGGTTTTTCCTCATCTCAGTCCTAAATGGCCTACCCCTTATTCTTAAACTGACCACTGGTTCTGGACTCCCCCAACATTGTGAATATTTTTCCTGCACATAGTCTGTCCAATCCTTTAAAAATGGTATATGTTTCTATAAGATTCCCTCTCATCCTTCTGAATTCCAGTGAATACAAGCCTAGTCGACCCATTCTTTTATTGTATGTCAGTCCCATCATTCCGGGAATTAACCTTATGAACCTACGCTGCACTCCCTCAATAGCAATAATGTTCTTCCTCAAATTAGGAGACCAAAATTGCACACAATACTCCAGGTGTGGTCTCACCAGGGCCCTGCACAACTGCAGTTGTCTGAAGAAGGGTTTCGGCCCGAAACGTCGCCCATTTCCTTCGCTCCATAGATGCTGCTGCACCCGCTGAGTTTCTCCAGCATTTTTGTGTACCTGCAGTAGGACCTCCTTGCTCCGACTCAAATTCTCTCGTTCTGAAGGCCAACATGCCATTAGCTATCTTCACAGCCTGCTGTACCTGTATGCTTACTTTCAGTGACTGATGTACAAGCACATCCAGGTCATGTTGCACCTCCCCTCTTCCTAATCTGACACCATTTCAGATAAAAATCTGCCTTCCTGTTCTTGCCACCAAAGTGGATAACCTCACATTTATCCACATTATACTGCATCTGCCCACTCGCCCAACCTATCCAAGTCACCCTGCAGCCTCGTAGCATCCTCATCAGAGCTCACACTGCCACCCAGCTTTGTGCCATTCGCAACTTTAATTCCCTCATCTAAATCGTTAATATATATTGTAAACCAGACGACTGGTTGGGTCCCCGTTGTGACGCCAGAAGCACTGCAGATGCAATATTCACACAGATTCACACGATATTCTAGCACGCACTTATACACGAGGCAATTTTCAGTCAAAATGGCGATCTGAAAATCACCAACTGCGCAGGCGCGGCTGAGGACCCGTTGGGTGCCCTTTGTGAAGCCAGTCAGGTACACACAGAAGTATTAGATAAAAAATAAGGTTAATTAAATTTTACAAGGGAATTACTGTGTTAAATCAAACAAAACTTGCTACTGCACGCCACAAGTGAATGGTGAGTAAGGCACCACTAAAAATGCTGCGCTATCGTGTACCGTTTTGGCTGAATTTCGGGAACATTCATACATACAAGTTATGTATATATAACTGAGGTCCCAACACCGAGCCTTGCGGCACCCCACTAGTCACTGCCTGCCATTCTGAAAATAATCTGTTAATTCCTACTCTTTGCTTCCTGTCTGCCAACCAGTTCTCTATCCACGTCAATACCCTACCCCCAATACCATGTGCTCTAATTTTGCTCACTAATCTCTTGTGTTTTTGGCAAAGGCTTTCACAAAGTTCAGGTATACCACATCCACTGGCTCTCCCTAGTTACATCCTATCCAAGTCACCCTGCAGCCTCGTAGCATCCTCATCAGATTCCAGAAGATTAGTCAAGCATGATTTCCCCTTCATAAATCCATGCTGACTTTGACCGATCCTGTCTGCTTTCCAAATGCACTGCTAAAACATCTTTAATAATTGACTCCAGCATCTTCCCCACTACCGATGTAAGGCTAACCGGTCGATAATTCCCTTTCTCTCTCCCTCCTTTCTTAAAATGTGGAGTTACTTTGGCTACCCTCCAGTCCACAGGAACCGATCCAGAATAGAGAGAACATTGGAAAATGATCACCAATGCGTCCACGATTTCTAGGTCCACCTCCTTGAGCACTCTGGGATGCAGACCATCAGGCCCTGGGGATTTATCTGCCCTTAGTCCCAACAGTTTCACTTAGAGCTCTTAAAGATAGCGGCATCAAGGGATATGGGGAGAAGGCAGGAACGGGGTACTAATTGTGGATGATCAGCCATGATCACATTGAATGGCGGTGCTGGCTCGAAGGGCCGAATGGCCTCCTCCTGCACTTATTGTCTATTTCATGACTAATGTGGATTCCCTTCAGTTCCTCCCTGCCACTACATCCTCGGTCATTCTGGGAGATTGTTTGTGTCTTCCTTAGTGTAGACAGAATCAAAGTACTCGTTTAACTGTTCTGCCATATCCTCGTTTCCCATTATAAATTCACCTGTTTCTGATTGTAAAGGACCTACATTTGTCTTCACTAATCTTTTTCTTTTCATCGTGGCTTGGTTCGGCAATTTGAGCGCCCTGGAGAGGAAAAGACTACAAAAAGTAGTAACACTGCCCAGTCCATCATCGGCTCTGACCTTCCTTCCATCGAGGGGATTTATCGCAGTCGCTGCCTCAAAAAGGCTGGCAGTATCATCAAAGACCCACACCATCCTGGCCACACACTCAACTTCCTGCTACAGGTGCACAACCTTTATCCGAAAGCCTTGGGACCAGACACACTTGTCGGATTTCGGACATTTTCGGATTTCAGAATGGAAGATTTTTAGCGTAGATTAGGTAGGTAGCGCGGGCGGCTTGAAAAGTCTGGAGCAGCTGCCTCCTCCCCGGAGACCGGGAGAATCATTGCATAAATGTTAGTTTGGAGGGATTTTATGTGGTGGTGGTGGTGTAGGGGTGAAGGGGGAAACTTTAATTCTTAGTCCCCTACCTACCTGGTCGGCGACTCCCAACCTCGCGGAGCTGGGTCTCCGTCCGGCCGCGGGCGACGCCGGTTGTAGCTCCGACCCCGGCAACTCTACCCCTGGCTGCGAGGCGCTCCAAATCCAGCGCGGCCCGCGGCCGGACGTCCCAGCTCCGAGAATGTCGGGAGTCGGCGGCATCGCAGCGCTGGGATACCAGCGGGGAGCGAGCAATGCCTTACCGGGTCGCCGTGCGGCAAGCTCCGGAGCGCTGTGGCCGCCTTCTTCCAACATTCGCAGAGCGTCGCTGGATTTGGAGCCGCGGAGCTGGGGGCTCCGTCCGGCCGCGGGCGGCGCCGGTTGGAGCTCCGACCCCGGCAACTCTACCCCTGGCTGCGCGGCTCCAAATCCAGCGACGCTCCGCGATGTTGTGTGTCGGCGGCCACAGCGCTCCGGAGCTTGCCGCACGGCGACCCGGTAAGGCATTGCCCGCACCCCGCTGGTATCCCAGCGCTGCGATGCCGCCGACTCCCGACATTCGCGGAGCTGGGGCGTCCGGCCGCGGGCCGCGCTGCATTTGGAGCGCCTCGCAGCCAGGGGTAGAGTTGCCGGGGTCGGAGCTATAACCGGCGCCGCCCGCAGCCCCACTGGCCACGGAGCTTACTGCACAGCGACCCGGTAAGGCATTGACCGCTCCCCGCCTCTCCGACCAGGTAGGGGACTAAGAATTAAAGTTTACCCCTTCACCCCCCTTCACATAAAAGCCCTCCAAACTAACTGACTAACATTTAAGCAATGATTTACAGATGTTTAAGCGTCTCCCGGTCTCCAGGGAGGAGGCAGCCGCTACAGTAGTACAGACCTGGGTTGACCGTGGGTCGTTTTGGGTCAAGTTTGGCGCCAAACGCGAGCTTTGGTGCGCAGACGACATCTGGAAAAAATGGCCGGTTTTCGGAGCTTTTCGGTTTCCGGAACACCGGATAAAAGGTTGTGCACCTGTACCTTCAGGTAGAAGGTACAGGAGCCTGAAGACTGCAACAACCAGGTTCAGGAATAGCTACTTCCCCACAGCCATCAGGCTATTAAACCTGGCTCGGCCAAAACTCTGATTATTAATAACCACTTTTTGCTATTTGCACTTTATCAGTTTATTTATTCATGTGTGTATATATTTATATCATGGCATATGGACAATTGTTTTGTAGTAAATGCCTACTATTTTCTGTGTGCTTAAGCAAAGCAAGAATTTCATTGTCCTATACAGGGACACATGACAATAAACTCACTTGAACTTGATATCTAAAGAAACTTTTACAGTCGGTTTCTATATTGCCCGCAAGCTTTCTTTCATGCTCTTTATTCCCCCTCTTAATTAACCCGCTTGTCCTGCTGTGTTGAGTTCTAAATTTCTCCCAGTCCTCCGGTTTGTTGCTTCCTCTGGCCAATTTATATGCCTCTTCCTTGCCTCTCCCGACTCTCAGATTGAAGAAGGGCCTCGACCCGAAACATCACCCAGAGATGCTGCCTGAGCTGCTGAGTTACTCCAGCATTTTGTGTCTATCTTCGGTGCAAACCAGCATCTGCAGTTCCTTCCTGCACCACAGCCCCAGGCTGAAACATGGAGCAGTGGCAAGTGGCAGGTGGCCAGTTTCTAGATTAGGGAACCACATTCCCTGCAAAGCCATTCTGGAGGCAGCGGAGATTATGTCATTAAACTATTAAAGGGTGCAGAGAAGATTTACGAGACCTCGAGGGCCTGAGCTATAGGGAGAGGATGATCAGGCTAGGACTTAATTCCTTAGAGCGCAGGAGGATGAGGGGTGATCTTATAGAGCTACCAAATCATGAGAGGGATGGGGTCAATGTACAGTCGTTTACCCAGGGTAGGGGAATCAAAAACCAGAGGACATCGGTTGGAGGGGAGAGGTTTAATAGGAACCTGAAGGTGGTGGGTGTATGATTCATGGTGGCAGTGGCTGTGTCAGAAAACCACAGTGCCGTTGAGCGGGCTGGGACTCACCTCCCGCGCCCTCAGAGACACCCAGGAGGATCTGCGAGAGGCGCCACGGGCAGGGAGGCTGACAATGGGCCTTTACGGTCAAGTTAAGGCTCTACATTTTTACAACTTTGGATTTGATTCGTACAAGCTGGAGCCGGAGATATGTTGACCCTTGTGTGCTCTTGCTGTTTCAGTCATAGAGTTATAGTGTCATACAGCATAGAAACAGGTCCATCAGCCCAACTTGCCCACAATAACCAAAATGCCCCAGATACACTAGTACCATCTGCCCGTGTTTGGCCCATATCCCTCTAACGGTTTCCTATCCATGTACTGGTCCAAATGTCTTTTAAATATTGTTATAGTACCTGCCTCAACTACCTTTTCTGGCAGCCACCCTCTGTGTTAAAAAAATATCCCTCAGGTTGCTATTAAATCTTTCCTCTCTCACCTATAAACTGTGTCCGCTAGTTCTTGCTTCCCATACTCTGGGTAAAATACTCACTCTATTTAAAGCATTCACCCTATTTATACACCTCCAAACGATCACTCCGTATCCTCTTGTGCTCCAAAGAATAAAGTTCTAGTCTGCTCAATCTCTCCCTATAGCTCAGGCCTTCAAATTCTGGCAACATCCCTGAAATCTTCTCTGCACTCTTTCCAGCTTGTCATCTTTTCTCTACCATGGTGACAAAATCTGTACATCATACTCCAAATGTAACCTCACCAACATCTTGTATATAATAAATCATCCCAACTTCTATGTGTAGGAAAGAACTGCAGATGCTGGTTTAAATCGAAGGTAGACACAAAATGCTGCAGTAACTCAGCGGGATAGGCAGCATCTCTGGTGAGAAGGAATGGGAGATGCTGCCTGTCTCTCTGAGTTACTCCAGCTTTTTGTATCCCAACTTCTTTACTCAATACTGTTACTGATGAAGGCCTATGTACTGAAAACCTTCTTGGCCACCCTATAGACAATAGACAATAGGTGCAGGAGTAGGCAATTCGGCCCTTCGAGCCAACACCGCCATTCAATGTGATCATGGCTGATCATCCCCAATCAGTACCCTGTTCCTGCCTTCTCTCCATGTCCCCTGAGTCTGCTATCTTTAAGAGCCCTATCTAGCTCCCTCTTGAAAGTATCCAGAGAACCGGCCTCCAACGCCCTCTGAGGCAGAGAATTCCACAGACTCACAGTTCTGTGTGAAAAAGTGTTTCCTCTTCTCCGTTCTAAATGGCTTACCCCTTATTCTTAACTGTGGCCCCTGGTTCTGGACTCCCTCAACATCAGGAACACGTTTCCTGCCTCTAGCGTGTCATAGAAACATAAAAAATAGGTGCAGGAGGAGGCCATTCGGCCCTTCAAGCCAGCACCGTCATTCATTGTGATCATGGCTAATCGTCCCCAATCAATTACGGAACCTTCTCCCCATAATCCCTTGATTCCAATAGAAAGGTGTGGCCAAACCCTCAATTATCCTTAATAATGCTTCAATAAGAACCCCTCTCATCCTTCTAAACCCCAAAATATACAAGTCCAGCTCCTCCATTCTCTCAGCATATGACAGTCCCGCCATCCCGGGAATTAACCTTGTAAACCTACGCTGCACTCCCTCTATAACGTGACATGAGGGCGTGAGATATAGGGAGAGGTTGGGCAGGCTAGGACTTTATTCCTTGGCAAGGTTCAGATGGATATGGGCCAAACGTGGGCAAATGGGCCTGGCTTGGACGGGGCATCTTGGTTGCCAGATTGATCGGGCCCGAGGGCCGCGTGACTGGAAGACTCTATTACCCATCCCGGGCGGTGTTGGGTTCCAGGCAGCTTCCCAGACTGAAGGTCAATCAGCAGATCACATCAGCTGCCAGGAACAGCAACACTAATTATTTTACATCACACGTCACAGAGAAATAAACAGGGCTTACATTGTGCGCTATTAAAGCACCTGCGGATGTAAGAGATCCCGGCTCGTAACCTGACATCACAGTTGTGGAATGTCCCTCTGTCACTCGGCTTTGATTAACCAGGGCGGAATGGTGACATGATCCGTCGAGCTGTCCCGGCAACCCAGGGGACTGCAGGAGACACGAGGGGGGGATATCCAACCCCCCGCTTTATATAGTGCTGGGTAGGAGGGGAGGGGGCCCTCGAGGACCCCCTACCCAATCTCCTGGCATGGAACCTTTATCCTGTATCTGTACACTGTATCGATTGTAATCATGTATTGTCTTTCTGCTGACTGGATAGCACACAACAAAAGCTTTTCACTGTACCTGTACACGTGACAATAAACTGAACTAAATATAGATTGATGTCCCCCTCTGCAACAAATTGTGGACGCAGCCCAGACCATCACACAAACCAGCCTCCCTTCCATTGACTCCATCTACACCTCACGCTGCCTCAGCAAAGGCCAGCAGCATCATCAAGAACCCGTCTCACCCTGGCCACTCCCTCTTCTCCCCTCTCCCGTCAGGCAAGGGGTACAGTGTGAAAACACACACCTCCACACCAGGGACAGTTTCTTCCCAGTTGTTATCAGGCAATTGAACCATCCTACCACCAACTAGAGAGCGGTCCTGACCTCCCATCCACCTTATTGGAGACGTTTGAAGCGATGCAGATATCATTGTGACTTGATGTCAGTTGGAGCACTGGAAGAGTTTGGTGAATGCAAAGCGTCTGTGAGCAGCCGAGTGACTGGAATTCCGCGGGCTTCGATGGGGCTGACGGCCGTTGGCACCATTTGTGCTGCTGGAGGAGGCCAGCTTTGTATTTCTCTTGGATGTGTTGCTGGGAATGAGCTGGGGGATTGATTGATGGCATTCCCTGGGATTTGGAGCTAATAACTGGATTATTGTTGGAATGGCCAGTCAGGTCGGAACTGGATAAATGGGAGGGTTGTACAACGATAGACCGAGATACGGAGTCCACACAAGTTGAGAAATGTCTTGCTAGCGTGAGATAGCTGGGGGATTTGGCTCTGGCACAGGAGAGATGCGGTGCGCCTTGTGAGCTAGTGGTTATGTTACCATTGTAAAGGCGTTGTTGAGGCCACAGGAAGAATGTCATTAAGCTGGAAAGAGTGCAGGGACTTGAGGGTCCAAGCTATAGGGAGAGGTTGGGCAGACTAGGTCTTTATTCCTTGGAGCGCAGGAGGCTGAGGGGTGATCTTGCAGAGGTGTATAAGATCATAGAAACATAGAAAGTAGGTGCAGGAGTAGGCCATTCGAGTCAGCAGCGCCATTCAATATGATCATGGCTGATCATCCACAATCAGTACCCTGTTCCTGCTTTTTCCCCATTCCCCTCTAAGAGCTAAATCTAACTCTCTCAACATGTGGGGAATAGATAGGGGAAATGCTAAATCTTTTTTGAGGGGCAACTTTTCCACATACAGGGTAACGGGTATATGGAACGGACTGCCAGAGGATGAGATAGGTTCTAGAACAAGTCAAACAGCATTTGCACAGATACAAATGGGATGGGATGGGAGGGATATGGGCCAAACACGGACAAATGGGACAAGCTTAGATGGGGCATGTTTCCGTGCTGAATACGAATCAGATGTTGGTCTTTTTGCCAGAAATCTGAGTATAGGAGCAAGGATCCCTTGCTACTATTGCATAGGACCTTGGTGAGATGACCTTAGTACAAAGAAGTACAGCAGACCAGGCCCATGGACCTGGATAGCACTTGGTTTAGTACTCTAGAAGAGGAGTTGAGAGCACAAAATTCTTAAGGGGTTGGACAGGCCCAGTTGATTGTTCCCGATGTTGGGGAAGTCCAGAACAAGTCTTAAGGATAAGGGGGAAATCCTTTAAAACCGAGATGAGAAGAACTTTTTTCACACAGAGAGTGGTGAATCTGTGGAACTCTCTGCCGCAGAGGGTAGTCGAGGCCAGTTCATTGGCTATATTTAAGAGGGAGTTAGATGTGGTCCTTGTGGCTAAGGGGATCAGGGGGTATGGAGAGAAGGCAGGTACGGGATACTGAATTGGATGATCAGCCATGATCATATTGAATGGCGGTGCAGGCTCGAAGGGCCGAATGGCCTACTCCTGCGCCTAATTTCTATGTTTCTATGTTTCTATGACCTACAATGTTTGTGCCGAACATGATCTGCCTGTAGATGATCTGTGGTCCTCCATCCCCTGCACTTCCATGTGCCTTTATAAAAGACTCTTAAACACCGCTATCGGTCTGCCTCCACTACCACCCCTGGCAGCTCGTTCCAGGCCCCCACTGTGTCAAAAAACACCCGCGTATATCACTATTAAACTTTGCCCCTCTCACCCGATAGCAATCCTCTAGCGTCAGATAGTTCCACCTGAGTAAAAAGATTCTGACTGTCTAATATTGTACACTTACCGTCCCACTCAACCTCCAAAGTGTATTAGACTCAGATATACAACGTGGAAACAAGCCCTTTGGCCCAACTTTCCCACACCGGCGAACATGTCCCATCTACACTAGCACCACCTGCCTGCAGTTGGCCCGTAACCCTCGAAACCTGTCCGATCCATGTACCTGTCCAATTGTTTTTTCAAAGTTACGATAGTGTTTTGTGAACAGTTTTGGTTCCTTTACCTCAGAAACGATGCTAGGGAGGGATCTCATTGAAGACCATCTCCCTCATTTGCGGCAATGTCACACAAGGAATCGTTGGTCACATGGTCATAAGTGGTAGGAGTAGAATTAGGCCATTCGCCCCATCAAGTCTACTCTGCCATTCAATCACGGCTGATCTATCTCTCCCTCCGAACCCCATTCTCTTGCCTTTTCCCCAGAACCTCTGACACACGTACTAATCAAGAATATATCTATCTCTGCCTTAAAAATATCCACTGATTTGGCCTCCACAGCCTTCCGTGGCAAAGAATTCCACAGATTCACCACCTTCTGGCTGAAGAAAATTCTCATCTCCTTTCGAAAAGATAGTCCTTTAATTTTGAGGCTATGACTTCTAGACCTAGTTTCTCCCACTAGTGGAAACATCCTCTCCCCATCTACTCTATCCAAGCCTTTCACTATTCCGTACGTTTCAACACAGGGTCAACTTGGATCAACTGGGCACGGCGAGACCTTCGTCGAATGTGAGGGGATCTCATTGAAACATACAGAATTCTTAGAGCTCGACTGGTAGGATGGTTTTCCCCAGCTGAGATTCCAGAACAAGGGGACACTAGTGTGGGCACAAGGAACTGCAGATGCTGGTTTACCTAAAAAAAAAACAAATAAAACACACAAAGTGCTGGAGTAACTCAGCAGGTCAGGCAGCGTCTTAGGAGATTATGAATCTCCTTGGGCGTTTCAGGTCAGGACCCCTGCTTCAGGTCAACATCTTAGGTTACAGGTTAAATTGGGATGGAGGGGAAATATAACCCAAAAATGTGATTATTGTGGCCTTGTCAAACATAAGGGTTAGCACTACACGCTACGAATCCCAGCTGTGGAGACACTGGTATCGTTGTCTTGTTGTATGACATTGATCATTCTTTTAATCTGGATTTTTAACATGTATTGTGTGTTTTAAAAATATATATAATTTATGATGTTTTTATAAGTGATATACCCTGTACTAAGATTTTATATGTACTTTATGATGTTTAATATGCAATGCATTTTTTATGTAATGTTGCCCCTTGTCTGGACCTCGAGTCCTAAATAAAGTTTATTATTATTATTATTATTATTATTATAACCACCTTAAATATAACTGTGTGAAAAAGGTTCCTATTAAATCATTCCCCCCTCACCTTAAATGTATGCCCTCTGGTTCTTGATTTCCTTACTCAGGGTAAAAGACGCTGAAACATTGAAAATTAAGTGCAGGTGTAGGCCATTCGGCCCCGAGCTAGCACCGCCATTCAATATGATCATGGCTGATCATCTAAAATCAGTACCCCGTTCCTGCTTTTGCCCCATATCCCTCGATTCCTTTAGCCCTAAGAACTAATTCTAATTCTTGAATCTTCGTGAACAAAGCTGATAAAATGGCAAAGAATCAGTTTGCCACCAATAACATCTAATGTACAAGGGAGGCAAGGACATTGGCGATTATCTGAAGGCTAAAAGTTGTTGGAGAATAAACAGGCAGGGTAGTCAGTGTGCAGAATCCCAAGCTTTGATGCTTAATTTAATGTGATAAGAACTGATGTGAATTAGTAAGGGGTTTTGTGTTTCCCAGCGCCGACCTTGAACTTAGAAAAAAAAAAAAAAAAAAAAAATCAGACAAGGCATCACCTTGGGAAACATTGTACATGTGTGAGCATAACGTCTGCACATGTGTTTGAGGGAGAACTAAAAAGGGTATGGAGACAAGTATCTTGGGGTGCCTCCACTAGTATGAACCTTGGACCAACACACACACAAACCCTGAAGTGGGAACTGTGCCAGCTCGGCCTGATCAACCGATGTCAGTACTGGGCATTATTACACATTGTACAGTGTACAGTGTTGTACAGTGCCCTCCATAATGTTTGGGACAAAGACCCATTATTTATTTATTTGCCTGTGTAATATTAGATTTATAATACAAAAATAATCACATGTGGTTAAAGTACACTGTCTGAGGAAGGATATGCTGCCGCTGGAGAGGGTCCCCATACAAGGTTTACGAGAATGATCGCAGGAATAAGTAAGTGACCTTATTGAAACGTATCGAATAGTGAAAGGCTTGGATGGAGTGGATGTGGAGAGGATGTTTCCACAAGTGGGAGAGACCAGGACTAGCGGTTATAGCCTCAAAATTAAAGGATGTTCCTTTAAGAAGATGAGGAACAATTTCTTTCGTCAGAGGGCGGTGAATCTGTGGAATTCTTTGTCACAGGCAGCTTTGAAGGCGGTCAATGGATATGTTTAATGCAGAGATAGATAGATTCATGATCAGTACAGGTGTCACGGGTTATGGGGAGAAGGCAGGAGAGTGGGGTCAGGAGGGAAAGGCGGAGTAGATTTGATGGACCGAGTGACCCAAGTCTGCTCCTACCACTTATGAACTTCTCCCTGCTCCACTTAATGCTGGCTCGCTCAGGGGCTGCATTAATAAGCAGTCGACAAGACGGTGCGAGGTCTGGATTCAGGGCCTCAAATAGCTCTCAGCTGTCCACGGCCAGGGAGATGTCATCGGGGGGGGGGGGGGGGGGGGGGGGGGGGGGGGGGGGGGGGGGGGGGGGTGCCGGTCGGGTGTGACGAGGGGGGTCTCTCTGACCTAACCACCCGCCAGTCTCAGCGTCCGCATAGCGTTGCACTGGGTAGAGCTGGTTTCTCACAGCGGAGGGATCCCATCCTGACATTGGGCGCTGTCTGTACGGAGTTTGCACATTCTCCCTGTGACCACATGCGTTTCCTCCGGGTGCTCCCATTTCCTCCCACATCCCAAAGACGTGTGGGTTTGTAGGTTAATTGGCTTTTGTAAATTGTCCCCCAAGTGTGCAGGGAGTGGATGGGGACAGTGGGCTAACATAGAACCAGTGTGAATGCGTTAATGATGTCACCATGTTCTCCAGATATGCTGCCTGACCCGCTGAGTCACTCCAACACTTTGTGTCTTTTTTAGTAGGGCAACTCATCCAACTCAGATGCCTCCCTCTCTATCCCAGTTACGAAGGCCAGGATAGAGTGGATGTGGAGAGGATGTTCCCACCAGTGGGAGAGTCTAGAACCAGAGGCCACAGCCTTAGAATAAAAGGACGTACCTTTAGAAATGAGATGAGGATGAATTTCTTTAGTCAGATCAGCCACGATCACAATGAATTGCGGTGCTGGCTCGAAGGGCCGAATGGCCTCCTCCTGCACCTATTTTCTATGTTTCTATATGGTGGTGAATCTGTGGAATTAATTGCCACACAAGGCTGTGGAGGCCAAATCAATGGATACTTTGTATGGCGGGGAATGACAGATTTTTGAGTATTAAAGGTGTCAGGGGTTATGGGTAGAAGGCAGGAGAGTGCGGCTATGATGGAGAGATAGATCAACAATGATTGAATGCTGGAGTAAACTTGATGGGCCGAATGGCCTGATTCTGCCCCTGGAACATGTGAAGAGGCTGTGACGCGGGAGCCTGGGTCTGCGTGTGGTATAATGTCTGACGTCAGCAATGCTGGGCTGGGTGTGACGCGGGAGCCTGGGTCTGCGTGTGGTATAATGTCTGACGTCAGCAATGCTGGGCTGGGTGTGAGGCCGAGCTCTAGTGAGCTGCTAATCCATGGAGATTTATGATCCTCGACCCCTTGGAGCCGACACTCGGCGACACATTATGGCTGAGTGGCTATTAATCTGCTCGGCCCTTACACGGGCAGAGAGCCTGCACCCAGGGTTAAAAATAACCCCCAGAGTTTTAGCTACTGATGGGAGGGTGTATAAAGTGACAGGCCTGGTGTCTGTGGGAGGCTGAGAGGCAGCAAATGGGGCTGGTACTGAGGATGGAAGTGGAGCAGTATTAGCGACTGTGGGCCTGCCAGCCTATCCCCGCCCCAAACCTCCAGTCATACACCCCCTCTAGTGCGGCGCACCCTCAGTACTGCCCCTCCACAATGTGACACCCCTCACCCCCACAGTGTGACACCCCTCACCCCCCCAGTGTGGCACCCCCTCACCCCCCCCCCCCCCAGTGTGGTACCCCCCACCATCCCCCCTCACCCCCCCCCCCCACCCCACCCCACCCCCCAGATAGGTATAGAGGGATAGTGGGCCCCCCCACCCCCACGCAGGCAGGTATGGGACCAGGCAGGTGGGACCAATGTAGATGGGACTTGTTGGCAGGTGGGGCAGAAGGGCCTGTTTCCATGCTGTATTACTCTGTGACTATGAGTAAAAGCCCACCGTACTTCAGTGGAGTTGATGAGCTGGATTAAGAGCTTAACCATATAACAATTACAGCACGGAAACAGGCCATCTCGACCCTTCTAGTCCGTGCCGAACACATAATCTCCCCTAGTCCCATATACCTGCGCTCAGACCATAACCCTCCATTCCCTTCCATCCATATAACTATCCAATTTATTTTTAAATGATAAAAACGAACCTGCCTCCACCACCTTCACTGGAAGCTCATTCCACACAGCTACCACTCTCTGAGTAAAGAAGTTCCCCCTCAAGTTACCCCTAAACTTCAGTCCCTTAATTCTCAAGTCATGTCCCCTTGTTTGAATCTTCCCTACTCTCAGTGGGGAAAGCTTTTCCACGTCAACTCTGTCTATCCCTCTCATCGTTTTAAAAACCTCTATCAAGTCCCCCCTTAACCTTCTGCACTCCAAAGAATAAAGCCCTAACTTGTTCAACCTTTCTCTGTAACTTAGTTGCTGAAACCCAGGCAACATTCTAGGAAATTTCCTCTGCACTCTCTCTATTTTGTTGACATCCTTCCTATAATTAGGCGACCAAAATAGTACACCATACTCCAGAATTGGCCTCACCAATGCCTTGTACAATTTTAACATTACATCCCAACTTCTATACTCAATGCTCTGATTTATAAAGGCCAGCACACCAAAAGCTTTCTTTACCACCCTATCTACATGAGATTCCACTTTCAGGGAACTGTGCACAGTTATTCCCAGATCCCTCTGTTCACCTACATTCTTCAATTCCCTACCATTTACCATGTACGTCCTATTTTGATTTGTCCTGCCAAGATGTAGCACCTCACACTTATCAGCATTAAACTCCATCTGCCATCTTTCAGCCCACTCTTCTAACTGGCATAAATCTCTCTGTAGACTTTGAAACTCTACTTCATTACCCGCAACCCCACCTATCTTAGTATCATCTGCATACTTACTAGTCCAATTTACCACACCATCATCCAGATCATTGATGTACATGACAAACAACAGTGGACCCAACACAGATCCCTGTGGCACCCCACTCGTCACTGGCCTCCAACTTGACAAACAATCATCCACCATTACTCTCTGGCATCTCCCATTCAGCCACTGTTGAATCCATCTTGCTACTCCACCATTAATACCCAACCATTGAACCCTCTTAACCAACCTTCCATGAGGAACCTTGTCAAAGGCCTTACTGAAGTCCATATACACAACATCCACTGCTTTACCCTCATCAATTTCCCGAGTAACATCTTCAAAAAATTCAAGAAGATTAGTTAAACATGACCTTCCAGGCACAAATCCATGTTGACTGTTCCTAATCAGACCCTGTTTATCCAGATGCTTATATATATTATCTCTAAGTATTCTTTCCATTAATTTGCCCACCACTGACGTCAAACTAACAGGTCTATAATTGCTAGGTTTACTCTTAGACCCCTTTTTAAACAATGGAACAACATGCGCAGTACGCCAATCCTCCGGCACTATTCCCGTTTCTAATGACATTTGAAATATTTCTGCCATAGCCCCTGCTATTTCTACACTAACTTCCCTCAATGTCCTAGGGAATATCCTGTCCGGACCTGGAGACTTATCCACTTTTATATTTCTCAAAAGTGTCAGTACTTCCTCTTCTTTGATCCTCATAGTTTCCATAGCTACTCTACTTGTTTCCCTTACCGCACATAATTCAATATCCTTCTCCTTGGTGAATACCGAAGAAAAGAAACTGTTCAATATCTCCCCCATCTCTTTTGGCTCTGCAGATAGTTGTCCACTGACTCTCTAATGGACCAATTTTATCCCTCGTTATCCTTTTGCTATTAATATAGCGGTAGAAACCCTTCGGATTTACTTTTACCTTACTTGCCAAAGCAACCTCATATCTTCTTTTAGCTTTTCTAATTTCTTTCTTAAGATTCTTTAAGCTTAAGCTTGGGGAACGGCAATGTTTTAGGAAGTGGGAACGTGAACAGTAATGGTCATCATCCCGGAGGAGAGCAGCCTTGATTTAAACCAACCTTCCAGCCGTGCAGAATTCCCTCACGGCGGCACAGCCGGTAGAGCTGCTGCCTCACAGCGTCAGAGACCCAGGTTCAATTCTGACCTCAAGTGTCGTCTGTGTGGAGTTCGCACAATCTCCCTGTAACCTCCCTTTCCTCCGGGTGCTGCGGCTTTCTCCCACATCCCATAGATGTGCGGGACTGCAGATTAATTTGCCCTCTGTAAATTGTCCCTCGTGTGTAAGGAGTGGATGAGAAAGTGGGATAACATAGAACTAGTGTGAACAGGTGATCAATGGTCGGCGTGGACTCTGTGGGCTGAAGGGCCTGTGTTCATGCAATATCTCTAAACTAAACTGTGGAGTACACCCAGCTATAACATGGTTGGGTGGGGGTGAGGGGTATAATTCCCTCCCAGCTGGTGGGGGAGGCCCACATTGGGTGGAGACATTGGTGAGAGGGTCACAGAGTCCCACAGTGCAGAAGCAGGCTCTTTGATCCAACCCATCAGTGCCAACCAAAATTCTCCATCTAAGTTAATCCCATTTGCCTGTGATGGGCCTCTAAATATTTCTTATTCTTTTTTTAGCTTTTAGTTTTAGAGATACAGCACGGAAACAGGCCCTTCGACTCACCGCGTCCGCGCCGACCATCGAGCTCCACACATTAACACTATCCTTCACCCACTAGATACAATTTACATTTACCAAGCCAATTAACCTACAAATCTGACCGTCTTTGGAGTGTGGGAGGAAACCGAAGATCTCGGAGAAAACCCACGCAGGCCACGGGGAGAACGTACAGACAGCACCTGTAGTCGGGATCGAACCCGGGTCTCCGGCGCTGCATGCGCTGTAAGGCAGCAACTCTACCGCTGCGCCACCGTGACCGCCCTTACTATTTGTGTACTTGTTCAAATGTCTTCAAGTTATTGGCCTCAACTGCCTCCTCTGGCAGATTGTTCTATATACCCACCACCCTTTGAGTGAAAAAGTTACCCTTCAGATTCCTATTAAATCGTTCTCCTCTCACTTTAAACCTATGTCCGCTGGTACTTGATTCCCCTACTCTGGATAAAAGACTGTGCATCCACTATTTATTCCAGCTTTAATTTTATACATACTGCAAGATCACCCTCAGTCTCTTATGCTCCAAGGAATAAAGTTCTAGTCTGCCCAACATCTCCGTGGACCAAAGGTCCTTATTTCCTGATAACATCCTCGTAAATCTTCTCGGCATTGTTTCCAGTTTAAAGGCATCTTTCCTATAGCAGGATGGCCAAAATAAAACCCAATACTCCAACTTAATCCAGCAGCATAATCAAGGACAAGTCGCACCCAGGCCACTCCATTTTCTCCCGTCAGGCAAACGGCACAGAAGTGTGAAAATACACACCTCCAGATTTAGGGACAGTTTCTTTCCAGACAACAAAACCATCCTATCACCAACTAGAGAACGGTCCTGAACTACTATCTACCTCATTAGTACCCACGTACTAAAATTAATCGGACTTTACTGGGTTTATCTTGTATTAAACGTTATCCACGTTATTCCCTTTATCTTGTATCTGTACACGGTAGATGGTCGATTGTAATCATGTATTGTCTTTCCACTAACTGATTAGCATGCAACAAATGCTTTTCACAGAACCTCAGTACACGTGACAATAAATGAAATTCAAACTGCAGGCTCACCAACATGTTGCACAAGTGTAACATATCGTCCCATTATGTTCTGGCATAAGACCTTTTTTTCCCCACCCAGTTTTATTCCACCAGGGAGGTCTTGCCTTCCACTACCTGCAACTTCCGGCAACCACCTTCAACAAGCATCGCAACCGGCTTCTACTAAAAAATCACCAATTTTTAAAACGGCAACCTATTTTTAGTCGCAGCCGGAAATTTTTGAATTAATCGCCGGAACATAGAAGAAGCTGAAACCACTTTCCACCATTAGGAAGACTGACAAAAACCTCCGGGAACCGCACGGAAACCTTGGGTGGGGTGCAAAGTCTCCAGAGGTTTCCGTTCAGGTTTCCTAAGTGAGACAGGGGCATCAAGGTGTGGAGGGATATGGACCAAATGCGGGCAGGTGGGACTAGTAGAGATGGGACATGTTGGTCGGTGTGGGCAGGTGGGACTAATGTGGATGGGGCATGTTGGTCGGTGTGGGCAGGTGGGACTAGTGTGGATGGGGAATGTTGGTCTGTGTGGGCAGGTGGGACTAGTGTAGATGGGGCATGTTGGTCGGTGTGGGCAGGTGGGACTAGTGTAGATGGGTCATGTTGGTCGGTGTGGGCAGGTGGGACTAGTGTAGATGGGGCATGTTGGTGGGTGTGGGCAGGTGGGACTAGTGTAGATGGGGCATGTTGGTGGGTGTGGGCAGGTGGGACTAGTGTAGATGGGGCATGTTGATCGATGAGGGCAAGTTGGGCCAAAGGGCTTGTTTCCACACTTTATGACTCAAAGAGGTAGTGCAAAGTGAAAAATAACCAGAATAGTGTTAGAGCATTAGAAGTGCAGATTCAATTAGTGGATGGCCAACAATGAGGTAAGTTGGGAGACCCATTCAACGAAGGACTTGTTTCTGTGCTGCATGACTATGTCTGGGAACGCTGAACACAAGATTGGTAATCCCTCCAGATGTTGCCTGACCTGTAGCAGTCCCTGTTTGACTTTGGAGCAGACAGGCTGTGTTCTGAGCAGGACCTTCACTTGTGTCAGAGAGGGGTGCAGTCACAGAGACCAACAGCACAGAAGTCAGCAGAAAGACGATACATGATTACAATCTATCCATTTTACAGTGTACAAAAACATGATTTTTAGTTTAGTTTAGAGATACAGTGCGGAAACAGGCCCTTCGACCCACCGAGTCCGTGCCGACCAGCGATCCCCGCATTAACACCATCCAACCCACACCAATTAATCTCCAAACCTTTACATCTTTGGAGTGTGGGAGGAAACCAAAGGTCTCGGAGAAAACCCACATGGTCACGGGGAAAACGTACAAACTCCATACATACAGCACCCGTAGTCAGTCTATCGTTGCGCCACCATGATAAGGGAATAACATTTAGTACAAGATAAAGCCAGCAAAGTCTGATCAAGGATAGTCCGAGGGTCGTCAAAAAGGTGGATAGTAATTCAGCACTGCTCTCAGTCGTGGTAGGATTCTGATGCCTGATAACTGTCCCTGGAGGTGTGCGTCTTCACACTTCTGTACCTTTTGCCTGATGGGAGAGGAGAGAAGAGGGAGTGGCCGGGGTGTGACTGGTCCTTGATGATGCTGCTGGCCTTGCTGAGGCAGCGTGAGGTGTAGATGGAGTCAATGGAAGGGAGGTTGGTTTGTGCGATGGTCTGGGCTGCGTCCACAATTCGCTGCAATTTCTTCTGGTCTTGGATGCTGATCCCAAACCGTGTTGTGATGCATCCCGATAAAATGCTTTCTATGGTCTCCAATGGATTCCTATATCTTCTCCCCAATGGTAGGAGTGAAACAAAAGTGTGGGCCAAGGTGGTGTCCTTGCCTCAACTACCTTCTCTGGCAGCTCGTTCCACACACTCACTTTCTGTGTGAGAAAGTTACCCCTCGGGTTTCTATTAAACCTTTCTCCTCTCACCTTAAACTTTTCTACTGCAATAACATTGATGTTATTAATTTACTGAATTTATTGTTTACTCTGTAAATCAGGGGTGGCACAGTCTTACCGCGCGAGTGACCCAGGTTCCATTCTGACTATGGGTGCTGTCTCCGCTATCTTTAAGAGCCCTATCTAGCTCTCTCTTGAAAGTATCCGAGAACCTGCCTCCACCGAAGCAGTGGATTCCACAGACTCACCACTCTCTGCGAAAAAAGTGTTTCCTCGTCTCCGTTCTAAATGGCTATTCCCTTATTCTTAAATTGTGCCCCAGTTCTGGACTCGCCCAACATCGGGAACATGTTTCCTGCCTCTAGCGTGTCCAAACTCTTAATAATCTTATATGTTTCAATTAGATGCCCTCTCATCCTTCTAAACTCCAGTGTACAAGCCCAGCCGCTCCATTCTCTCAGTACAATAGGTAGAGCAAAGGGGAAGATACAGAGTGCAGAATATAGTTCTCAGCATTGTAGCGCATCAGTTCCATGTCCGTGTGCCTAACTAAAAGCCTCTTGAACACCATTATCGTATCTGTCTCCACCACCACCCCGAGCAGCGAGTTCCAGACACCCACCTTTGTGTAAAAAAAACTTTCCCTGCACATCTCCTTTAAACTTTGAACCTTTCACTTTAAACCTTCTAGTCTTTAACATTTCCACCCTGGGGAAATAAGTTCTGACTGCCTGAACTATCTACAGTGCCCTCCATAATGTTTTGGACAAAGACCTATCATTTATTTATTTGACTCTGTACTCCAAAATTTGAGATTTGTGATAGAAAAAAAAAAATCACTTGTGGTTAAAGTGCACATTGTCAGACTTTCACCATTCACTGCCTCAATGTTCCAGAAAATCCCACAGGGAGAACATAATCAGACAGCACAGATATAGGACGTTCGGTCCAACTAGTCCATGTTGACCAAGTTCTCTATGAGCTATGGTGCGGTGCTGCACTGTGGGAGTGGCGGCACAGAAGAAGCGCTATGCTGTCGGGGGGGGGCAACACAGAACACACTTATTGACACTCGCGATTGCATGGCTTTCTGGGAGCTGCGGCTCGCTGCCATTGCCCAGCATCACGGGAGAGTATCATACCGCATATCAGTTTCTACTGAAGAATGTGTTTAAGAAGGAACTGCAGATGCTGGAAAATCGAAGGTAGACAAAAGTGCTGAAGAAACTCAGCGAGTGCAGCAGCATCTATGGAGCGAAGGAAATAGGCAACGTTTCGGGCCGAAAACCTTCTTCGGACTTCAGCACCCGCTGAGCTTCTCCAGCATTTTTGTCTACTGAATACGTGTTGCTTTTGCACCATCGTAAAATCGAAATATCGTAAGTTGAGGAGTACCTGTATGTAGCTCGCAATGTTCTGAACTTTTATCAGGTCTCCTCCCCTCAACCTCCGATGCTCCAGCAGAAACAATCCAGGTCTGCCCGCACTCTGCTCGTGTCCTTGTAACTTGTGGTCATCTCTTCTGAAGAGTCCACCAGGGACTATACTGGAAGTTGGACAATTTTGCCAGCACCACCCAGCCCGGGGTGTCTCAACCAGAGGACCTGGCTCTCAGAATTCACCCTCACTCCATCAGCTTCAGGAAAGACACTAACACAGTCTCCCCTCTCACCCTGCCCGCTCTCCTCTCCCTCCCCCTTCACCGCTCCTCTATCTGCCCCATTACACTCTCCATCTCCCATCTTACACTCTTTCTACCACCTCACCCTCATCTTCCCCTCCCCCCCTTACACTCTCTCCGCTCCGACCCTCTCTCAGCCCTAATCCCCACTATTTAACTACTCATCTTCCCCATCCTCTCTCACCATTACACTCACCCAAGGAGGAGAAGAAGGGGGGGGGGGAGGAAGGAGGGAGGGGGGGGGGGTGGAGGAGGGGGGAATGGAAGAGGAGGGAGGGGGGGGGAAGGAGAGGGGAGAGGGGGGAGGGGGGGAGGGAGGAGGAGGGAGGGGGGGGGGGGAGGGAGGGGGAGGGAGGAGAGGGGGGGAGGGGGAGGAGGAGGAGGAGAGGGGGGAGGAGGAGAGGGAGGAGGAGGGGGGGGAGAGAGGGAGAGGGAGGGGGGAGGGAGGGGAGGAGGAGGGGGGGGGGGGGAGGAAGGAGGGAGGAGGGGGGGGGAGGGGGAGGAGGGGGGGGGGGAGGAGGAGGAGGGGGGGGGGGGAGGGAGGAGGAGAGGGGGGGAGGGGGGGGGGGGAAGGGAGAGAGGGGGAGGAAGGGGGGAGGGGGGGAGGAAGGAAGGAGGAGGGAGGGGAAGAGGGGGAGGGGAGGATGATGTGGGGGAGGATGAGGGTGTGTGGAGGAGGAGGAGGATGAGGGTGTGGGAAGGAGGGAGCGAGGAGGAGAGGTGGAAGAGGGGGGGGGGGGAGGAATAGATTGGGCGGTGGTATGGAGGGGATGAGGGGTGTGGGATGGAGGGGGAGGGGGAGGGAGGAGGAGGAGCAGGAGGGAAGGATGATGTGGGGGCGTGTGTGTGGAGGGGATGAGGGTGTGGGGAGGAGGAGGAGGGGGTGGAGGAGGGGGGAGGAGATGATGGGGGGGGGGGGGGGGGGGGGGATGAGGGGTGGGGGTGGAGGTGGAGGGGAGGGGTGGAGGAGGGGGGATGAGGGGGGGGGGGATGTGGTTCCCGGTTCCTACCTGTTGGGGTTTGATGGCAGAGCCGGCCTCTGTACCTTCCCGCGGTTGGCGCCCTTCACCGTGCTGCAAGAAACGTCCTTAATCTCTTCCATCCCTGGCCTGCTGGAGGTTCCCGGAACCCTTCATGGATCCCCGCCCACTCTCCACTCGCACGGTCAGTGTCTCTCCCTCCCTGGGCGGCGGTGACGGTGCTGCTCGCCGGCGAGGCCTTGCTGTCGGACCACAGTGATGTGATGTGAGGCGGTGTGAGGTGAGGTGATCCGGCCGGGCCTCGCTGCTCCCTCTGTGGCCTCCTCTCCCTCCTCTAGCTCTCTCTCCCTCCTCTAACTGTGTCTGTCTCCCTCCTCTAACTCTCTCTGTCTCCCTCTCTCCTCTAACTCTCTCTCTCCCTCCTCTAACTCTAACTCTCTCTCTCCCTCCTCTAAACTCTCTCTCCCTCCTCCTCCTCTAACTCTCTCTCTCTCTCCTAACTCTCTCTCTCTCTCCCTCTACTCTCTCTCTCTCTCTCTCCTCCTCTAACTCTCTGTCTCTCCAACAACTCTCTCTCCCTCCTCCCTCTCTCTCCCTCTAACTCTCTCCCTCTAACTCTGTCTCCCTCCTCTCCCTCTAACTCTGTCTCTCTCTCCCTCCTCTAACTCTGTCTCTCTCTCCCTCCTCTAACTCTCTCTCCCTCCTCTAACTCTCTCTCTCTCTAACCTCTCTCCCTCTCTCTCTCTCTCTCTCTCCTCTCCTCTAGCTCTCTCTATCCCTCCTCTAACTCTCTCTCTCCCTCCTCTAACTGTCTCCTCTAACTCTCTCCTCTCTAACTCTCTCTCTCCCTCTCCCTCCCTCCTCTAACTCTCTCCCTCTCCCTGCTCTAACTGTGTCTCCCTCCTCTAACTCTCTCCTCTCCTCTAACTCTCTCTCCCTCTCTAACTCTCCTCCTCCTCTAACTCTCTCTCCCTCCTCTAACTCTCTCTCCCTCTCTAACTCTCTCTCCCTCCCTCCTCTAACTCTGTCACCCTCCTCTGACTCTCTCTCTCTCCCTCCTCTAACTGTCTCTCTCTCCCTCTAACTCTGTCTCCCTCCTCTCCCTCTAACTCTGTCTCTCTCCCTCCTCTAACTCTCTCTCCCTCCTCTAACTCTCTCTCCCTCCCTCCTCTAACTCTCTCTCCCTCCCTCCTCTAACTCTCTCTCCCTCCTCTAACTCTCTCTCCCTCCTCTAACTCTCTCTCTCCTCTCTAACTCTCTCTCCCTCCTCTAACTCTCTCTCCCTCCTCTCTCTCTAACTCTGTCTCCCTCCCTCCTCTAACTCTGTCTCCCTCCCTCCTCTAACTCTGTCTCCCTCCTCTAACTCTCCCCCTCGTGTGACCCTCTCTACCAAAGACGGTGTAGCTCTGCTATAGGATCTTTGCTCTCTACCCTCTGTACCCAGCCCGGGTCTCCTCTCCCAGCCGAGCCTCGCTGCTTGCTCCGCCTGTGTCCGGCCCCAACTCCACCCCTGCCCGCTCACACCCTGCTCCCTCGTCCCTCCCGCGCCGCTGTGAGTGAGTGAATGAATGGGGGATGTAGTGGTGAGCAAAGCTGCTCCGGAGTAGTGTGGTGGAGGGAGGGAGCCAGACAGCTGGCCTTCTCCTCTTCTCCTCCCTGTCGCCTATCTCCAGACAACAGCTGCCCCGCTCAAACTCAGCCAAAGATCTTTGGGCTCAGCGACTATTTAAACTGCGGGCGGGCGGCTCGGGAAACATGAGACCACTCACACGAGGAGCTCCCCTCCCCCTCCCCTGCATGCTTACTTTCAGTGCCTGATGTACAAGCACACCTCCCCTTGCACCTCCCCCTTTCCTAATCTGACACCATTCAGATAATAATCTGCCATCCTGTTCTTGCCACCAAAGTGGATAACTTCACATTTAGCCACATGATTCATGATTCAAGATTCAAGAGAGTTTATTGTCATGTGTCCCAGATAGGACAATGACATTCTTGCTTTGCTTCAGCGCAACAGAATATAGAAGAACAGGTCAGTGTGTCAATATACCATTGTATAAATATATACACACACATGGATAAATAAAACAGATAAAGTGCAAATAAACTGATAATGGGCTATTAATGTTCAGAGTTTTGTTTGAGTTGAGTTCAATAGCCTGATGGCTGTGGGGAAGAAGATGTTTCTGAACCTGGACGTTGCAGTCTTCAGGCTCCTGTACCTTCTACCTTAAGGTAGCGTGGAGATGAGTGTGTGGCCAGGATGATGTGGGTCCTTGATGATGCTGCCAGCCTTTTTGAGGCAGCGACTGCGATAGTTCCCCTCGATGGTAGGGAGGACAGAGCCGATGATGGACTGGGCAGTGTTTACTACTTTTTGTAGTCTTTTTCGCTCCTGGGCACTCAAGTTGCCGAACCAAGCCATGATGCAACCGGACAGCATGCTCTGCCATATTTCAATAAGATCCCCTCTCATCCTTCTAAATTGCAGAGTATACAAGCTCGGTGGCGGGTTCACTCCCGACCACGGGTGCTGTCTGTATGGAGTTTATATGTTCTCCCCATGATCTACATGGGTTTTCTCCGAGATCTTCGGTTTCCTCCCACACTACAGGTTTGTAGGTTAATTGGCTTGATAAAATGTAAAAATTGTCCAGTGCTGAGTGATGCTCTATTTGAAGCCTCCTACATCCAGATCCAGCCGCTCCATTCTCTCAGCATATGACTGTCCCGCCATCCCGGGAATAAACCTGGTGAACCTACGCTGTACTCCCTCAATAACAATAATGTCCTTATTCAAATTAGAAGATCAAAACTGCACTCAATATTCCACGTGCGGTCTCACCAGGGTCCTGAACAACTGCAGTAAGACCTCCTTGCTCCTTTAATCAAATCCTCTCACAATTGGCTTTCTTCGCTGCCTGCTGTACCTGCATGCTTACTTTCAGTGACTGATGTACAAGCACACCCAGGTTTCATGACACCTCCCCTTCTCCTAATCTGACGCCATTCAGATAATATTTAAGAAAGAACTGCAGATGCTGGAAAATCGAAGGTGGACAAAAATGCTGGAGAAACACAGCGGGTGAGGCAGCATCTATGGAATGAAGCAATAGGCAACAATTCGGGTCGAGACCCTTATTCAGAATATGCCTTCCTGTTCTTGCCACCAAAGTGGATAACCTCACATTTATCCACATTGTACCGCATCTGCCATGCATCTGCCCACTCACCCAACCTATCGAAGTTACCCTGCAACCACATAGCATCCTCATCGCAGCTCACACTGCCCCCCAGCTATGTGTCATCTGCAAACTTGTAGGTGTCACATTTAATTCCCTCGTCTAAATCGTTAATATATATATAGTAAATAGCTGGGGCCCCAGCACAAAGCCTTGCGGCACCCCACTGGTCACTGCCTGCCATTCTCAAAAGGACCCGTTAATTCCTACTCTTTGCTTCCTGTCTGCCAACCAGTTCTCTATCCATGTCAATACACTACCCCCAATACCATGTCGAGACCCTTCGATCTCCAATGAAAATGATCACCAATACATCCACAATTTCTAGGACCACCTCCTTGAGTACTCTGGGATGCAGACCATCAGGCCCTGGGGATTTATCTGCCTTCAGTTCCAAAAGTTTACCTAGCACCATTTCCTGACTAATGTGGATTTCCATTCAGTTCCTCCCTCCCACTAGAGCCTCGGTTCCCTAGTATTTCTGGGAGATTGTTTGTGTCTTCCTTAGTAAAGACAGAATCAAAGTACTCGTTTAACTGTACTGCCATTTCCTTGTTTCCCATTATAGATTCACCTGTCTCTGACTGTGAGGGACCTACATTTGTCTTCATTAATCTTTTCCTTTTTACATACCTAAAGAAGCTTTTACAGTCAGTTTTTATATTCCCCGCAAGCTTTCTTTCGGGAAAATGAATCCCAATGTTGGGTGAGTCCAGAACCAGGGGCCACAGTCTTAGAATAAAGGGGAGGTCATTTAAGACTGAGGTGAGAAATTTTTTTTTCACCCAGAGAGTTGTGAATTTATGGAATTCTCTGCCACATAGGGCCGTGGAGGTCGTCACTGGATGGATTTAAGAGAGAGTTAGATAGAGCTCTAGGGGCTAGTGAAGTCAAGGGATATAGGGAGAAGGCAGGCACAGATATCGATCAGCTATGATCACAATGAATGGTGGTGCTGGCTCGAAGGGCCGAATAGCCTCCTCCTGCACCTACTTTCTATGTTTCTATGCTCTTTTTTGCCCCTCTTAATTAACCCCTTTGTCCTCCTCTGTTAACTTGTAAATTTCTCCCAGTCCAGAATGCCAAAGGAGATCCCTCCTGCTCCCGGTTTGTTGCTTCCTCTGGCCAATTTATATGCCTTTTCTGTGGATTTAACACTATCCTTGATTTCCCTCGTTAGCCACAGTTCAGCCGCCTTCCTCGTTTTATTTTTTCACCCGACACGGATGAACAATTTTTGGAGTTCATCCATGCGGTCTTTAAACCTTTGCCATTGCATCTCCACAGTCAACCCTATAAGTATAATTTGCCCGTCCATCCGAGCCAATTCCCGTCTCATGTCTTCAAAATAAAGGTCTATCATATCGTCTCGTTTCCTAGAAGATACAAATGCTTGAAAGAAAGTACCACCAGATTCAGGAACAGCGATATGGTACTGTCACAAAATTTAAAAAACATTTGGACAGGTACGGGGACAGGAAAGGTTTAGAGGGATATGGGCCAAACGCAGGCTGGTGCGGCTAGTGTAGATGGGGCATCTTGGTTGGCATGGGCAAGTTAGGCTGAAGGGCCTGTTTCTGTGCTGCATGACTTTATGACAGCTTCTGCCTTTTTAGTTGTTAACATTCTACTGAACGGTCCTTACAGTTAGAACGGCTGCCCTTGTTCTTTTTCTCTGTAACTGTAATACAATATTCTGCACTCTGGTATTTTTCTCTCCACACCACCTTGTTTATAGCTTAATTGTACTCATGTATGGTAGGTTCATGGGGGAGTCCAGAACCAGGGGCCACAGTTTAAGAATAAGGAGTAAGCCATTTCGAACGGAGATGAGGAAACACTTTTTCTCACAGAGAGTGGTGAATCTGTGGAATTCTCTGCCTCAGAGGGCGTTGGAGGCGGGTTCTCTGGATGCTTTCAAGAGAGAGCTAGATAGGGTTCTTAAAAGTAGTGGAGTCGGGGGATATGGGGAGAAAGCAGGAACGGGGTACTGATTGGGGATGATCAGCCATGATCATATTGAGTGGCGGTGCTGGCTCGAAGGGCGTAATGGCCTACTCCTGCACCTATTGTCTATTGTCAATTGGCTATTCATTGGCTTCTGTACATTCTGTAAGGATGTAAAAGTGGGATAAGGCGGTCAAAAAGGGTTTTGGCCTTTGGCCTTCATCAGTCAGAGTATTGAGTATAGAAGTTGGGAGGTCATGTTGCAGTTGTATACGACGTTGGTGAGACCGCATTTAGAATATTGTGTTCAGTTCTGGGCACCGTGTTATAGGAAAGATATTGTCAAGCTTGGAAGGGTTCAGAAAAGATTCACGAGGATGTTGCCAGGACTAGAGGGTGTGAGCTATAGGGAGAGGTTGAGTAGGCTGGGTCTCTATTCCATGGAGGGGTGAGTTTATAGAGATATACAAAACCATGAGAGGAATAGATCGGGTAGATGCACAGAGTCTTTTGCCCAGAGTAGGGGAATCGAGGACCAGAGGACAGAGGTTCAAGGTGAAGAGGAAAAGATTTAATAGGAATCCGAGGGATAACGTTTTCACACAGAGGATGTGGGTGTATGGAATATGCTGCCAGAGGAGGCAGTTGACACTGGAACCATCCCAGCGTGTAAGAAGCAGTTTGATTGGTACATGGATAGGACAGGTTTGGAGGGATATGGACCAAACGCAGGCAGGTGGGACTAGTGTAGCTGGGACATTGTTGGCCGGTGTGGGTGAGTTGGGCCGAAGGGCCTGTTTCCACACTGTATCACTAACGACTGTATGAACGTAGAACTAATATACGGGTGATGGATGGTCGGCGTGGACTCGGTGGACTGAGTGGGCATGTTACCAAGCTGTATCTCTAAACTCCAGTTATGGATAGCACATAAAGAGTTTTTCATGACAGTAATAAAGCAGCTGCAACGTATCCCAGTGCGATCAGCTTCCTGTCCACACTGTGCTTGTGTTCAGTGTGTTTCAAGGAGGACGGGAGGTTCTAGTCACCTTGGTACCACTGAACAACTGCGATCACGCGCGAGTCTGTGTCGCAGCCCCAGAAACTTCATGCACAAAGGATGCATTGTTCCAGAGTTCCCCCGAGGGGCAGTGGCAATTTGCATAGAGAATGTATGAAACTGATGATGCTGTGAATGTGGTTCAGATCCTCCCCAGTCACCAACGCCCGACCTGTACACACCCCATACATACGATCAAGCACTTGGGAGAGTGGCTGGATGGACATGCTGGCTGTGGCAGGGCTGCCAGCTTTGTTGCCGTGGGGGGGAGCTCAATTCATGATATTTGGATGGGTGCCAGGCCAGGAAAGGTTCAGAGGGGTTTGGGCCAAACACGGGCAGGTGCATGTTATAAGGTCATAAATAGAGCCTGGATGTTTAGGCGCTAAAAATCTCCAAAATAGGCAGGCAAAAAGGCATTATAAAATTACTAAAAAGGGACGAAAAAGGCATTTATTGACAATAAAAGGCATTTATTTCCACCAGCAAAATGTGGTTAAAGATGATAATTGTAAAGGTATTCAGCATTAAATGACCAAAGTTGCCTCGTTGCACATAATTAGCATTTTTTCAAATTATCTGGTGTTAAATTATGCTGTCTTTCAAACAGAATATGCTTCAGTTGTGAAAAACTTCTTTCTACCTCAGCTGAGGTCACTGGTGCATACCCGAAACAAGCTACAGACTCTATATTCATGTTGATATCTTGTGCATTACAATTACCTTTGAGAACTTTAGCTATGTCTTCTATTTCTTCAAGATCTTTGTTAACTAAAATCACTCTCTCACATTTTCCTTGTATGTCTTTACCTCCATCGCCAGGAACATTACGAATGTCGCCAGTTACTTTGTTGAAAACCTGCAAGTTATTCACTAATGTTTCACCACGTTTCTCAAGGGAAGTGATAGCTTGTGGGAAATTTTGAAAATTGGAAGCAATAAACACAAGGAGGGACTTTTACTGCATGATTTTACTGACGATCCTGACTGCAGCAGATTCTTCTTCTTCAAAACAGTTGGCGATTTCTTTTATCTTTTCAAAATTTGCAGCATACTAGTAAAGTGTAGCGCCATGTAGCCCACCTAGTCAAAACGGGCTGAGAAGGTAGCGGAATCTCGAGTGCCATTTCCTTGAGCAACTGCACACGTGATGGTACTTTGAGAAAGATTTCTTGACATTGGAAATTAGGCGATCGCCATTTATAAACAAGCTACGTATGTGCTTGGCAATTCTATGGAGTCCGTGAGCAAAGCATGTCAAATGCAACATTTTGGGGGATAAAACTTTAAGAGCATGAGCAGCTTTTTTCATGTATGGTGCTGCATCAGTCACAAACAGAAGAACATTCTCGTGTTTGATACCTTCTGGCCAAAGTACAGCAATATGAGAAGGAGAAGGTTAAATTGGAAGTGTCAGTGATGCAGTTGAACAAAGGGGACGAGGAAGGCATGAGAGAGGAGCTGCCAAGGTCAACTGGAAAGGGAACCTAGCAGGACTGACGATCCTAGCAGGTGGAAAAGCAATGGCAGGAATTTCTGGGCATAATCCGGAAGACGCAATATCATTTCATTCCAAAAGGAAGAAAGATTCTAAGGGGAGTAAGAGGCAACCGTGGATGACAAGACAAATTAGGGACAGAATAAAACTAAAAGAAAAGATGTATAACACAGCAAAGAGTAGCCGGAAGCCAGAGGATTGGGAAACTTTCATAGGACAACAGAAGGAAATAAAACGGGCAATACGGGCTGAAAAGATGAAGTACGAGTGGAAGCTGGCCAGGAATATAAAGAAGGACAGTAAAAGCTTATTTAGATATGTTAAGGGAAAAAGAGTAGCAAAGTCAAATGTGGGTCCCTTGAAGGCAGACACGGGTGAAATTATTATGGGGAACAAGGAAATGGCAGAAGAGTTGAACAGATACTTCGGATCTTCACTAAGGAAGACTCAAACAATCTCCCAGAGGTACTGGAGGACAGAGGATCTAATGGGGTAGAGGAACTGAAAGAAATTTTCATTAGGCGAGAAATAGTATTGGGTAGGCTAATGGGACCGAAGGATGATAAATCCCCTGGGCCTGATGGTCTGCATCCCAGGGTCCTCTGGGAGGTGACTCTAGAAATAGTGGACGCATTGGTGATAATTTTCCAATGTTCAATAGATTCAGGATCAGTTACAATACAATTTATTTGTCATTTGAACCCCATTGAGGTTCAAATGAAATGTTGTTTCTGCAGTCATATACACAAGAAAGAACCAAGACACAACACAATTTACACAAACATCCATCACAGCGCATCTCCTCCTCGCTGTGATGGAAGGCAAAAACTTATCTCTCCCCTGCACTTCCCATTCCCCTCCCGATGTCAGAGTCAAAGCCCCCGGCGGGCGATGGTAATTGTCCCGCGGCCATTAACGCCGCGCCGGGTGATGCAAGGCCGCGCTCCGGGTCTTGTTGTTGGAGCCCCCGGTGGCCGCTAGCAAAGTCCCGCAGCCATTCCAAGCCGCGCGGGGCGATGATGTAAGGCCCTGCTCCAGGTAATCTTCAACCCCACAACTCGGGCGGGTCAAGTCGCCGTTGCGGAAGCCCCGAAAAACGGTCTCCCAGCAGGGACCCGGTGTTCCTGTCTGCCAGACCTGCGGTTGGAGCCTTCGAATCCCCGGGGTCGGGTCACAGCAGCACGCCACCACCGCTCCACCCGCTCCGAACTCGGCCAGTTCCGCGATGGTGAGTAGGTCCGCAGGCTCCGCGACTGGAGCCCCAGGTCGTTCCTGCTGGAGGCCGCTCCACGGTGCTAGGCCCCAACGACAACGGAGACCCGACAGAGAAAAGGTCGGGTTCTCCATGCAGGGGATAGATTCTTGTAGATTGGAGGATAGCTAATGTTATCCCACTTTTCAAGAAAGGAGCAAGAGAGAAAACGGGGAATTACAGACCAGTTATCCTGATATCGGTGGTGGGGAGGATGCTGGAGTCGATTATTAAAGCAGTTATAATGGTATATTTGGATAGCAGTAAAATGATTGGTCCAAGTCAGCATGGATTTATGAAGGGGAAACCCTGATTGACTAATCTTCTGGAACCTTTTGAGGATGTGACAAGTAAAATGCATGAAGGAGAGCCAGTGGATGTAGTCTATCTAGACTTTCAGAAAGCCTTTGATAAGGTCCTACGCAGGAGATTAGTGGGCAAAATCAGAGCACATGGTTTTGGGGGTAGGGTATTGATTGGCAGACAGGAAACAAAGAGTATGACTAAATGGGTCCCTGTCAGAAAGGCAGGCAGTGGTGAGTGGAGTGCCGCAAGGCTTGGTGCTAGGACCGCAACTATTTACAATATATAAATGATTTAGATGATGGGATTAAAAGTAACACTAGCACATTTTTAGGTGACACAAAACTGGGTGGCAGTGTGAACTGCGAAGAGGATGCTAGGAGGTTGCAGGGTGATTTGGACAGGTTGAGTGAGTGGGCAGATGCCGTATAATGTACAGTAGATAAATGTGCAACTTTGGCAGCAGGAACAAGGAGGCAGATTATTATCTCAATGGTGTCAGATTAGGGAAAGGGAAAGTGCAACGAGACTTGGGTGTGCTTGTACACCAGTCACTGAAAGTAAACATGCATGTACAGCAGGCAGTGAAGAAAGCTAATGGCATGTTGGCCTTCATAACGAGAGCATAGGAGCAAAGAGGTTATGCAGCTGTATAGGGCTCAGGTGAGACCACATCTAGGTATTGTGTCCAATTTTGGTCTCCTAATTTGCAGAAGGACATCCTTGTGATTGAGGCAGTGCAGCGTAGGTTCACGAGATTGATCCCTGGGATGGCGGGACTGTCATATGAGGAAAGATTGAAAAGACTAGGCTTGTATTCACTGGAGTTTAGAAGGATGAGGGGAATCGTATAGAAACATAAAAATTATAAAAGGACTGGACAAGCTAGATGCGGGAAAAATGTTCCCAATGTTGGGTGAGTCCAGAACCAGGGGCCACAGTCTTAGAATAAAGGGGAGGTCATTTAAGAATGAGGTGAGAAAAAACTTTTTCACCCAGAGAGTTGTGAATTTATGGAATTCCCTGCCACAGAGGGCAGTGGAGGCCAAGTCACTGGATGGATTTAAGAGAAGGTTAGATAGAGCTCTAGGGGCTAGAGGAGTCAAGGGATACACACTCTCTGCCACAGAAGGTAGTTGAGGCCAGTTCATTGGCTATATTTAAGAGGGAGTTAGATGTGGCCCTTGTGGTTAAAGGGATCAGGGGGTATGGAGAGAAGGCAGGTACGGGATACTGAGTTGGATGATCAGCCATGATTATATTGAATGGCGGTGCAGGCTCGAAGGGCCGAATGGCCTACTCCTGCACCTATTTTCTATGTTTCTATGATATGGTGAGAAGGCAGGCGCGGGTTATTGATAGGGGACGATCAGCCATGATCACAATGAATGGCGGTGCTGGCTCGAAGGGCCGAATGGCCTCCTCCTGCACCTATTTTCTATATTTCTATGTTTCATCCTCAACAACTCCGGGCACCCCCTCCATGAAACTCTGGAGGGTCAGGGGAGCACACGGAACAACAACCGGCTCCTCTCCCTGCGCTGTAGAGCAGAGCGGTTCAGGAGATCCTTCACCCCTGCAGCCATTGGACTTTGTAGTGCTGGCCGTTGGGCTGTGTGGGGATGCTTTGCACTGTTGGTGGTTGTTTGTTGGGTTATTTTTGATTGTTTTTTGCTTTTATGTGTTGTCTGTGTTTTGTGTGTTGTCTGCTTTGTGTTCTGACTGTGTTGGCTGCTGGACATCTGAATTTCCCTGAGGGGATTAATAAAGTATTTATCTATCTATCTATCTTTGGACAGAAGGAATGGGTGACATTTTGGGTCGAGACCCGAAATGTCACCCATTCCTTCTCTCCAGAGATGCTGCCTGTCCCGCTGTTACTCCAGCTTTTTTCTGTCCATTGAGTTTGCATTCTTTACTCCCTATGTTCATAGGTTCTAGGAGCAGGTAGGCTATTCGGCCCATCCAGTCTACTCCACATTCAATTGTGGCTGCTCTATCTTTCCCTATCAACCCCATTCTCCGGCCTTCTCCCCATAACCTCACACACCCGCACAGAGGTTTCCGTTCAGGTTTCCTAAGTGGAACACGGGCATTAGATATACAGTAGCTCTTTAGGCTAACAGAATCAAGGGATATGGGAAGACAGCAGGAAGGGGGTACTGATTTTAGATGATCAGCCATGATCATATTGAATGGCGGTGCTGGCACGAAGGGCTGAATGGCCTACTCCTGTACTTATTTTCTATGAGTCCACACTGACCAATGATCACCCCTTTGCCTTTGTTATCCGACTACACACCAGGGGAAATTTTCAGAGGCCAATTAACCTACAAGCTCACATGGCTTTGAGACATGCGAGGAAATTGGAGCAGCCGGAGGGTGTACTTGGTATGTTTTATGCCAAGCCAATTATAAGTTATGAACCTTTGAGAAAAGGCTTGTGCTGTGTCTGTATGTCCACCAAGACCACTTGTTTTCTGTTAGCGAGCAAATAGTTTCCTACGTAATTCTCCCCAGCTCCAATCAATGCCCATGGTTTGATAGTGCAGCCAACATTACCCACTCATTCCTTTGGATTGCCTCTGACAAATGAGGAAAGAAGGTGGTTTTAATGAAATCTGTTGCCGGAGTCATGGACTGCCTGCTTCACCTCGGCGGGTTCAAGTCTGTTTAGTGCCAAGCAGAAATGGCTTATGTCTCAAAGCATCTTCGTTGCTGGATCTTATCGGCCGACACAACTTGTGGCTGTGGAGAGAGAATCGGCGGCCAGATCTATCACACGGACAGCACTCAGAATGAGGTCATATCCCTGGAATGAGTAGGGGATCCTATGATGAGCGTTTGTCGGCACTGGGCCTGTACACGCTGAAGTTTAGAAGAATGAGGGGGGGACCGTATTGAAACGTACAGAATAGTGAAAGGCCTGGATAGAATGGATGTGGAGAGGATGTTTCCACTAGTGGGAGCGTCTAGAACTAAATAATTAAAGGACGTCCTTTTAGGAAGGAGATGAGAGCAGTGAATCGGTGGAATTCTTTGTCACAGAAGGCTGTGGAGGGCAAGTCAGTGGATATATTTAAGGCAGAGATAGATGGATTCTTGATTAATACGGTGTCGGAGAATATGGGAGGCAGGGGAATGGGGTTAGGAGGGAGAGATAGATCAGCCATGATTGAATGGCGGAGTAGACTTGATGAGTCGAATGGCCTAATTTTACTCCTATCACTTATGACCTTCTAATTAACCTACAAACCTGTAAAGCTTTGGAGTGTGGGAGGAATCCGGTTCTCACGGAAAAATCCACGCGGTCACGGGGAGAACGTGTTCATTGTGTACATTTTTTAAAGTCTCGTACATTTTTTAAAGTCTCGCTATTATAGGGAACTAAGGCCAGGCCTAGTTTAGTTTAGTGTATTGTCACGTGTATCGAGGTACAGTGAAAAGTGTTTGTTGCATGCTATCCAGTCAGCAGAAAGACAACACATGATTACAATCGAGCCATTTACGTGTTTAGATGGGCAATGTTGGGCCAAATGTCCTATTAACACTGTATGGGCCGGATCACGAACAATGATGAGATGGAGTACAGGGAGGAGATTCCACAGATGCACCATGGAAAGCACACTGTTGGGATGCATCAAAGCTTGGTTTGGGAACAGCTCTGCCCAAGATTGCAGGAAACTGCAGAGAGTTGCAGATGTAGCCCAGTCCATCACACAGACCACACTCCCCACCATTGTAGAAACATAGACATAGAAACATAGATAATCGGTGCAGGAGTAGGCTATTTGGCCCTTCGAGCCTGCACCACCTATCAATATGATCATGGCCGATCATTCAACTCAGTACATTGTAGATGTAGCCCAGTCCATCACACAGACCACACTCCCCACCATTGTAGATGTAGCCCAGTCCATCACACACACCACACTCCCCACCATTGTAGATGTAGCCCAGTCCATCACACGCACCACACTTCCCACCGTTGACTCCGTCTACACTTCACGCTGCCTCAGAAAAGCAGCCGACATGATCACACATACTCAGGACTTCCCCTCTTATCAGGCTTCTGAACGGTCCGTGGATGGCCACCTTGTCATGGTGGAGAAGCTTGTGTGGTCCTGAGATCCTGAGAGCGATGCCGTCTGGAGCTATCTATGCTCCTGGTAGGGCCACCCATGGCGGTAAGGTGGAGGGGGAGGTCTCTGACAAAGAGCGATCTAACCAAGACCTTAACGATGGAACAGGTGGGGGACGATGGTTGACCTAAGTGGAGCGTCACAACGGCTGGGAAAGCGGATGAAGGCTGCGGCAGAAAAGTGTCTCCGGTCGTCTTGGGCTCCACGCCACTGGATCCTGACCCAGATATGTCAAGGACCGTGGGGTGGCTGTCTGTGTACCAGTCTCCCCACGTTAAATGAAGTCACGCACAGGCGTCCTCCATATAGGGAATAGCACCCTGGAGACACCCATGGTTAGCCACGACCGAAGGGGGCCCAAGAGGACGAAGAAAAAGCTGGGGTGCTGACTGATGATTCACCTCTACCCCATTGCGGACATTGGACTTTGTCTCTGGAACTGATGCGCTACAATGTGTAGGATGGAACTGCAGATGCTGAAGTAAACCATAGACACAAATAGCTGGAGTAACTCAGCGGGTCAGACAGTATCTCTGGAGAAAAGGAATAGGTGCCTTTTGGGCTGAGATCCTTCTTCAGACGGCTACAATGCTGAGAACTATATTTCCCCCTTAACCCCATTCGCCCCAAAACCCCTGACAACCGTACTAATCAACTATCTATCTCTGCCTTAAAAATATCCATTGACTAAGCCACAGCCTTCTGTGGCAATGAATTCCACAGATTCACCACCACTCAGACAAAATTAATTTGTCCTTTGTTTCTTAAAGGAACGCCCTTTTATTCTGAGGCTATAATCTCTGGTCCTAAACTCTCCCACTAGTGGAAACATCCTCTTCACATCCACTCTATCCAGTCCTTTCACTATTTGGTAAGTTTCAATGAGGTGTCCCCTCATCCTTCTAAACTCCAACGAGTGCAGGCCCAGTGCTGTCAAGCGGTTATCCTACATTAACCCAATCATCCTCATTCTTGCAAACTTTCTCTGGAACCTCTCCAGAGCCAGCACATCCTTTCTGAGATATGGGGCCCAAAATTGCTCACAATACTCCAAATGTGGCCTGACCAGCGCCTTATAGAGCCTCAACATTACATCCCTGTTCTTGTATTCTAGTCCTCCAGAAGAAAATGCTAGCTTTAAATTAGTTATGGATAAAGACAGGGCGAGCGCACACAAGTTCAAATTCTGAATTGGGGCAAGACCAAGTGATGATATCAGTCAGGAACTTGCTCGAGTTTGACAATTGTATTTATGTGTGCTATATCTGACCTGATTGGATAGAATTTAATTGGTAAAAATGCTGGAGAAACCCAGCGGGTGAGGCAGCATCTATGGAGCAAAGGAATAGGTGATGTTTCGGGTCGAGACTCTTCTTCAGATGGAATTTCAAATGTTCTGTTGCCCTATGACAATAAAACACTCTTGCCCCTTAGCTCCCCTCTTGCTTAAAGAGTGGCCTTACATTTATGACCTCCGAATCCATAGCAATCATTCTTGAATCTGAGCATAAATATGCAAACTAAGTAGAGCTATGAATACACTGCACAATAATTAGCTACAACTCTGCCCAGGATTTAGACCCAGCGACAAGGACAGCGGCTCTCAAATCTCTGCTGATAAGTTATAAGCATTTGCTCACGGCTGTCTGGTTTGGTGTTTATTTTGCTTTGACAGTGAGAATGTCACCGCACCAGCAGGATCTCCTGCTCATCCAACTCCCACCCGCACAATGCTGCTTTCACTATTTGGGGGGGGGGGGAGGTGGGGCACAAAAGTACGTTGTGAAAAACCATGATGACTAGTGCAACAGGCTTCCTGTAATTTCCGCCTCAGCTCCTGTGCCTGAACTTATCATGGACCATACCAGCCAAAGCTGCGTTAGACCATCAGGACTTGATTGTCTGAGCTACAGGGAGAGGTTGAGTAGGCTGGGACTCTATTCCTTGGAGCACAGGAGGATGAAGTGTAATCTTATAGAGGTGTATAAAATCAGGAGAGAGATCAACTGCAGAAGGAACTCTTTGCTCCTATACTCAACTCCTCTCGTTATGAAGGCCCACATGCCATTCGCTTTCTTCACTGCCTGCTGTACCTGCATGCTTACTTTCAGTGACTGTTGTACTAGGACACCCAGGTCTCGTTGTAATTCCCCATTTCCCAACCAACACCATTCGGATACCAATCTTCCTTCCTGTTTTTGCTACCAAAGTGGATAACCTCACATTTATCCACATTAAACTACATCTGTCATGTATCTGTCCACTCATCCAGCCTTTCCAGGTCACCCTGCATTCTCATAGCATCCTCTTCACAGTTCACACTGCCACCCAGCTTTGTGTCAGCTGTAAATTTTCTAATATTATTTTAAATTCCTTCATCTAAATCATTAACGTATATTCTAAATAACTGTGGTTCCAGCACCAAGCCTTGCGTTACCCCACTAGTCACTGCCTGCCATTCTGAAAGGGACCTGTTAATCCCTACTCTTTGTTTCCTGTCTGCCAACCACTTCTCTATCCATGTCAACACTCTACCCCCAATACCATGCGCTCTCATTTTGCACACTAATCTCTTGTGTGGGACCTTATCAAAGGCTGTGTGAAAGTCCAGGTACACTACATCCACTGGCTCTCCCTTATCCATCCTACTTGTTACATCCTCAAAAAATTCCAGAAGATTAGTCAAGCATGATTTCCCCTTCGTAAATCCATGCTGACTCAGCCCGATCCTGTTACTGCGATCCAAACAGGACTTTACTGGACTTTATCTTGTACTAAATGTTATTCCCTTTGTCCTGTATCTGTACATTGTGGACGGCTTGATTGTAATCATGGATCCAACAACTGGATAGTACACAACAACAAAAAAACTGTTCACTGTACTTCGGTACACATGACAATAAACTAAACGGATACACCGTGTGCATGGTGGCTCAGCGGTAGCGTTACTGCCTCACAGCGCCAGAGACACGGGTTTGATCCTGTCTACGGGTGCTGTCTGTACGGAGTTTGTACGTTCTCCCCGTGACCACGTGGGTTACCTCCTGAAGCTCCGGTTTTCTCCCACGCTCCAAAGATGTGCAGGTTTATAGGTTAATTGGCTTTGGTAAAATTGTAAATTATCCCTTGTGTGTAGGATATCGGGCCCAGTGGACAACATCGTTGGGAGCTCGCAGGTCACAGGTTGGTGACCTGTTTTTCCGGAGCACCCACAACAACAGCTGCGTCCACTGGACTGGACGTCGGCAGCTTCGACCACACCGGGCCGCGGAGTTTGAACTGGCCCGTTCGCGGAGCTGGATTCAGCCGCGGGACTGATATTTCTTACCATCGCCCGGCGGGGTAACAACATCGGAGGCCTGGATCGCCTCAACGCAGAGGGAGAACAAGGAGGGAAGAGACAGGGTCTTTAAGACTTTTGCCTTCCATCACAGTGAGGAGGTGCCTGGTGAACTCACTGGTGGATGTTAAATTTTGTGTTTATTGTGTGTTTTTATCATTTTTATTATATGCATGACTGCAAGGCAACAAAATTCCGTTCAGACCGAAAGGTCTGAATGACAAAAATAAAATTCAATTCTATTCAATAGTGCTAGTGTGTGGGGATTGCTGGTCAGTGCAGAATTGAAGGGCCTGTTTCCATGCTGCATCTCTGAATTAAACTAAACAAGTGATTCCATTGACTTACATATTTATAATGGGACCGCATCTCGACTGACGAGCACCTCCGAATATTCAAAAACCTTTGTTGGGACAAAGTAATTTACGTGGATAGTCAGCGACCTTTTGAGCACAAGACGCCAGCCACTCAAAATATACTCTTATCACCATATACCCATTGGAAACATTAATAACCCAAGTGTTGATTGGCATGTGCCTGTGACAATGTTTGATGTGCTAAATGATCAAATAATCACTGGAACTTTCACAATGCACAAACTATCCAAGCCGAAGATGTCAGTGGTTGGATGCAGATTAATTAACATAGTTCTACAGTCTGCATCTGCAGACAAGAATATCTCGTGGTCAGGTCAGTTTACAAACTAGATCTCTTGAGCAGTCTCCTGCTGTGGGCCAGAGGCCAGTGTTCTGTACGCCGTGCTGTTTATTCATGCAGCTGTCCTTCTCATTTCACTGCTGGTTACTGCTTGTAGTTTACATTTCAATGGAGTGTTTCATTGTCAGCAGCATACAGGTCACAGTACTCATAGTCACGAGTGTTTAATTGTCATATGTTCCAAAACAGAACAACTAAACTTTTACTTGCTCCAGCTCAACAGGTCACTCACTAATCACTGGTATTCAACTTTTAAATATTTGAGAAGGAACTGCAGATGCTGGAAAAATCAAAGGTAGACAAAAAAATGCTGGAGCAGCATCCATGGAGCGAAGGAATTGGTGCCGTTTCGGGAAGAAGGGTCTCAACCCGAAACGTCACCTATTTCCTTCGCTCCATAGATGCTGCCTCACCCGCTGAGTTTCTCCAGCATTTTTATCTACCTTACTTTTAAATATAATTATTTTGTTGAGTTACGGCTTGCAGCTATATTTGTAATATTATTTAAATTGTTGGTTGTGATTTTTCCGGCCTGATGAGTTCAATACAAGAGAAATTCCATCCCTGCACCCAAAGAACGGTCATGAGCGCAAAATGTGAAATAGGAACATAAAGGTACCGATTCCAATGTAAGAACATAAAAAAACATGAACAGGGTTGGGCCATTTGACCAAAGGAAACTAATAAAATATTAGAATTAAACAGCAATAGAGAATTTGCTTCCTCTTTGATAATCAGTAATGGGAATATGTACCCAAAATCAAAGTGTTTAGAGCGATAAAAATTAAGTAAGTTGAAGCTTATTATCAATAATTATTAAACTGTCCAATATCAATTTATAAAAATCTTAATTCTTTCATCTATAGAATAATAATCTTTAGACTAGATGCAGGAAACATGTTCTTGATGTTGGAGGAATCCAGTACCAGGGGCCATAGTTTAAGAATCAGGGGTAGACCATTTAGAACGGAAAAACGTTTTCACACAGAGAGTTGTGAATCAGTGGGAATTCTCCGCCTCAGAAGGCAGTGGAGGCAAGTTCTTGGATGGTTTCAAGGGAGAGCTAGATAGGCCTCTTAAAAATAGTGGAGTCAGGAGATATGTGGAGAGGGCAGGAACGGGGTACTGATTATGGATGATCAGCCATGATCACATAGAATGGCGGTGCCGGCTTGAAGGGCCGAATGGCCTACTCCTGCACCTGTTGTCTATTATCAAATGGCTCCCGATTAAAGTAGATGATTAATGGCAGCACAGTGACACAGCCGGATGAGCCAGAGACCTTGGTTCGATCCTGACCTCGGGTGCAGTCTGCGAGGAGTTTGCACATTCTCCCTGTGATGGTGTGGGTTAGCCCCAGGTCCTCAAGTTTCCTTCCGCATCCCAAAGAGCGTCCAGGTTTGTATGTTAATTGTCCTCCGTAAAAACAAAATGCTCCTAGTGTTATGTAGGAGTGATGGGAATTGGGATAAAATGTAACTGGTGTGAACGGGAGATCAATGGTCGGAGTGGATGAGAAGCCTGTTTCTGTGCTGTATCTCTGAAACCAAAAGAACAAAATAACTTCCAGCCCCTAACCACGATTTGTCTGGGACTGGAGAGACTCTGCCTGGATCAGAGGAGGCTGAGGGGAGACTTGATTTAGATGCACAAAATCGTGCGGGTTCTAGAAAGAAAGGAAGGATCGGTTTAAGGTGCTCCTCGGTCTGCCCGAGCATTGTTGACCACCCAGCGGAGCGAGATGTCCGTCGGGGAATGTTGCCGACTGGCCCGCTGCAGACTGCAGGAGTAGGTGCTGAGGGACGCACTGAAGCTCGGTGCAGCCAACGCCAAGGCTCGGTGGGGGAGGACCACAGTCTAGGGTCCTTCCGCTGCTGGACATGGGGGGCAGGGTGTGGTGGAGACGCCCCTCAAAATAAGGGAAGGGATCCTACGCCAGTGGGCCACATGAGTGGCACGGGTGGGGGGTAAAAAATTGTTATTGTATGTATATATAGCCTCCAAGAATGTCGCATGGAGTTTTGTAAGGATCATGTATTAGAAACATAGAAATTAGGTGCAGGAGTAGGCCATTCGGCCCTTTGAGCCTGCATCGCCATTCAATATGATCATGGCTGATCATCCAACTCAGTATCCCGTACCTGCCTTCTCTCCATACCCTCTGATCCCCTTAGCCACAAGGGCCACATCTAACTCCCTCTTAAATATAGCCAATGAACTGGCCTCGACCACCCTCTGTGGCAGAGAGTTCCAGAGATTCACCACTCTCTGTGTGAAAAAAGTTCTTCTCATCTCAGTTTTAAAGGATTTCCCCCTTATCCTTAAGCTGTGACCCCTTGTCCTGGACTTCCCCAACATCGGGAGCAATCTTCCTGCATCTAGCCTGTCCAACCCCTTAAGAATTTTGTAAGTTTCTATAAGATCCCCTCTCAGTCTCCTAAATTCTAGAGAGTATAAACCAAGTCTATCCAGGCTTTCTTCATAAGACAGTCCTGACATCCCAGGAATCAGTCTGGTGAACCTTCTCTGCACTCCCTCTATGGCAATAATGTCCTTCCTCAGATTTGGAGACCAAAACTGTACGCAATACTCCAGGTGTGGTCTCACCAAGACCCTGTACAACTGCAGTAGAACCTCCCTGCTCCTATACTCAAATCCTTTTGCAATGAAAGCTAACATACCATTCGCTTTCTTCACCGCCTGCTGCACCTGCATGCCTACTTTCAATGACTGGTGTACCATGACACCCAGGTCTCGCTGCATCTCCCTTTTTCCTAATCGGCCACCATTTAGATAAAAGTCTGCTTTCCTGTTTTTGCCACCATAATGGATAACCTCACATTTGTCCACATTATACTGCATCTGCCAAACATTTGCCCACTCACCCAGCCTTTCCAAGTCACCTTGCAGTCTCCTAGCATCCTCCTCACAGCTAACACTGTAACCCCATGTATTGTATATTATTTATTTTGCGAATAAAGCCTATTTTGAAATTTTTTAAAATAAGGTCAAGATACAGGGAGCAGAGATTTAAATAATCTACCAGGATGAGAGAGAAGAGGTTAGTCATACAATGGAAACATGCCCGGTGACCAACTCATCGATGCTGACCAACATGTCCCTTCTAAGCTAGTCGCATTTACCATACATCTCACTAAACCTTTCCTAACCATTAATTATCTAAATGCCTTTTAAATATTGTTATAGTACCTGGCTGAACTACCTCGTCTGGCAGCTCGTTCCATACATCCAGCACCCTCTGTGCGAAAAAGTCGCCCATCAGGTTCCTTTCAAATCTTTCCCCTCTCTTAAATTTATTCCCTCTAGTTCTTGATTCACTTACTCTAGGTAAAAGACTGTGCATTCACAATAGACAATAGACAATAGGTGCAGGAGTAGGCCATTCGGCCCTTTGAACCAGCACCGCCATTCAATGTGAGCATTGCTGATCATCCCCAATCAGTACCCCGTTCCTGCCTTCTCCCCATATCCCCCTATTTTAAAGAGCCCTATTTAGCTCCCTCTTGAAAGTAGATATGCCATTTATTGTCACTATACATGTACAGTGAAATTAAAAGCTGCTCGTACTCAGTGCATACATATAATTTAGTACAAAAAACAAGAAACAGGAAAACAAAAACAGAAGGGAAAAGGGGGGGGGGGGGGGATAGGTGCACAATTCTGTGGCGCTATATACATATATACAGATGGAAGTCCGGGTGTTGGGCTGTGAAGTCAGTGCATGTGTGAATTTGAATTAAGAGTAGTTATAATTTTCGGAAAGCAACTATTTCTGAGTCTATTTGTCCTGGATTTGATGCACCTATAGCGCCTTCCAGAGGGCAGCAGGTCGAACAGTCCAAACGCAGGATGGGAGCTGTCCTTGATGATCTTCTTTGCCCTGCTAAGACAGCGGGAGGTGTAGATGTCCATCAGGGAGGGGAGAGGGCAACCAATGATCTTCTGCGCTGTCCTAGTTACCCTCTGAGGCCTCTCCCCGTCTGCCATGGTGCAGCTGCCATACCATGCTGTAATGCAGTATGTCAGCAGGCTCTCGATGGACGAGCGGTAGAAGGTCAGCAGCAGGTTAGAGTCCAGGTTGTGTTTCCTGAGGACCCTCAGGAAGTGCAGCCGCTGCTGAGCCTTCTTGATGACCGCTGTCGTGTTGTCTGTCCAGGAGATATCAGCAGCGATATGGACGCCGAGAAACCGGAAGGTGTTGACCCTCTCCACACACTCGCCGTTGATGTGTAGGGGGACTAAGTTGGTGCTGTGCCTCCTGAAGTCGACAATGAGCTCTTTTGTTTTCCTGGTGTTCAGAGCCAGATTGTTTTCTGAGCACCAGGTTGTCAACTTCAGGACTTCCTCTCTGTAGGCTGCCTCGTCTCCCTTTGAAATAAGGGATCCAGAGAATCGGCCTCCACCGCCCTCTGAGGCAGAGAATTCCAGACGCACAACTCTCTGTGTGAAAAAGACACCCTATCTATTCCCCTCTTAATCTTATACAACCCAGTAAGATTACCCCTCAGCCCCATGCACGCCAAGGAATATAGTCCTGGCCAACATTTCCCTGTAGCTCAGGGCCCAGAGTCCTGGCTAAATCCTCGTAAATCTTCACTGCTCCCTTTCCAGCAGACTGAAAAATGGTCCCCTACCCCAAAACGTCGCCTGTCCATATTCCCTCCACAGTTACTGCCAAGCCTGCTGAGTTCCTACAACAGTTTGATTCCAACTTCTGCAGTTTCTTATGTCTCAATTAATAAATCCCTGTCTCATTGCACAAGACTGGAGTTAAAACAACTTGTTCCCTGGGCACTTGTGCTGAGCAACTATGCTGGATATATTTTGTCATCTCATCACTCAAATCACTTTTGCTAAAATGGGCTCAGGCAGAGATTAAGATCCTTGAGGACTGCATTTCAGTTTTATAGGCACTAATTACCTAATCCTATACCTAATGTACAGTGACTGTCATATGCTAATGCTGTCAGCTCTGGTAATAGGAACTTCTTCTGGAGGCTGTGTTTGCAGGCTATCGGGTACTGGGCAACCGCATGCTTCCAGTTCTGTTAATTCCCCCAGAATTAATTTACTATTGTTAATAGTTTCCCAGCACAAGGAACAAGTCTCAGGTCAGGTCGGGTCGTGGGTCGTGGGTCCCAGGGAGATCCCCCCCCCCCCCCCCCCCCCCCCCCACGGGTACCATGTAATCCCGTGCTGCCTGCTCCATGGTTGGATAGTCGATGACTAAATCGTCTCCCCCACCTGGTTTGCCAGGTGAGGAGGGGGCTGTGGACCCCCAGCAGCACCAAAAACAAGACCTGTCAAAGGGCGGATGAGTTTCCGGCGAGCCAATGGCCATCCACACTTCAGTAGAAGTTGCGCGTTTAAACATAGAAACATAGAAAATAGGTGCAGGAGTAGGCCATTCGGCCCTTCGAGCCTGCACCGCCATTCAATATGATCATGGCTGATCATCCAACTCAGTATCCTGTACCTGCCTTCTCTCCATACCCCCTGATCCCTTTAGCCACAAGGGCCACATCTAACTCCCTCTTAAATATAGCCAATGAACTGGCCTCAACTACCTTCTGTGGCAGAGAGTTCCAGAGATTCACCACTCTCTGTGTGAAAAAAGTTTTTCTCATCTCGGTCCTAAAGGATTTCCACTCTATCCTTAAGCTGTGACCCCTTGTCTTGGACTTCCCCAACATCGGGAACAATCTTCCTGCATCTAGCCTGTTCAACCCCTTAAGAAATTTGTAAGTTTCTATAAGATCCCCCCTCAATCTCCTAAATTCTAGCGAGTACAAGCCAAGTCTATCCAGTCTTTCTTCATATGAAAGTCCTGACATGCCAGGAATCAATCTGGTGAACCTTCCCTGCACTCCCTCTATGGCAATAATGTCCTTCCTCAGATTTGGAGACCAAAATTGTACACAATACTACAGGTGTGGTCTCACCAAGACCCTGTACAACTGCAGTAGAACCTCCCTGCTCCTATACTCAAATCCTTTTGCTATGAATGCCAACATACCATTCGCTTTCTTCACTGCCTGCTGCACCTGCATGCCTACTTTCAATGACTGGTGTACCATGACACCCAGGTCTCGTTGCATCTCTCCTTTTCCTAATCGGCCACCATTTAGATAAAAGTCTGCTTTCCTGTTTTTGCCACCAAAGTGGATAACCTCACATTTATCCACATTATACTGCATCTGCCATGCATTTGCCCACTCAGCCAGCCTATCCAAGTCACCTTGCAGCCTCCTAGCATCCTCCTCACAGCTAACACTGCCCCCCAGCTTAGTGTCATCCGCAAACTTGGAGATGTTGCATTCAATTCCCTCGTCTAAATCTTTAATATATATTGTAAATAGCTGGGGTCCCAGCACTGAGCCTTGCGGTACCCCACTAGTCACTGCCTGCCATTCTGAAAAGGACCCGTTTACTCCTACTCTTTGCTTCCTGTTTGCCAGCCAGGTCTCTATCAACATCAATACTGAACCCCCAATACCGTGTGCTTTAAGTTTGTATACTAATCTCTTATGTGGGACCTTGTCGAAAGCCTTTTGAAAGTCCAGATATAACACATCCACTGGTTCTCCCCTATCCACTCTACTAGTTACATCCTCAAAAATTCTATAAGATTCGCCAGACATGATTTACCTTTCGTAAATCCAGACTGACTTTGTCCAATGATTTCACCACTTTCCAAATGTGCTGCTATCCCATCTTTAATAACTGACTAGCAGTTTTCCCACTATCGATGTTAGACTAACTGGTCTGTAATTCCCCGTTTTCTCTCTCCCTCCCTTATAAAAAAGTGGGGTTACATTAGCTACCCTCCAATCCTCAGGAACCACTATAGAATCTAAAGAGTTTTGAAAAATTTATCACTAATGCATCCACTATTTCTGGAGCTCAATGACTTCCTCAATGACTCCTCTCAATGACTTCCTCGCTCTCCCTGACCAGACGGAGGTCATCGAGCTGCTGCTCCAGGTTCCTAATACGGTCCCTTAGGAGCCCCATCACGACGCACCTGGCGCAGATGTGGACGTCTGGAAGGCTATCAGATTCCTTGACTTCCCACATCTGACATCCAGAACAGTAACCTGCCCTGGGCCTCATTCTCCCCCCTTACCCTGGATACAATACAAACTCTACAATACAATCAGCAGGGATCTGACTCCCAATCAGCTGCTCCCTCTTGTCTGCTTCCACCAATCAGCGGCTTCCTCAAGCCCACTTGTTTTGAAATGCGAATGGAGCGTTGGAACCAAAGATTATAGAGGCTTTGCTTGGAACGTTGCAGATTTTGGCGACTGCTTCAACGGCTCTCGGGCCTCTGTAAGAAGCAGAGTCTGTGGAATTCTCTGTCTCAGAGGGCGGTGGAGGCAGGTTCTCTGGATGCTTTCAAGAGAGAGCTAGATAGGGCTCTTAAAGATAGCGGAGTCAGGGGATATGGGGAGAAGGCAGGAACAGGGGTACTGATTGGGGATGATCAGCCATGATCACATTGAATGGCGGTGCTGGCTCGAAGGGCTGAATGGCCTCCTCCTGCACCTATTGTCTATTGTCATTGTTGTACATGGCATTGTAAGGAACGATGATAAAGCACACACACCAAAATCCTGTACTTCCAGCACGGATGTCCGCAGGAACTGGAGGACAGAGATGTGTGGTGTGTCCGTCACCATTCCCGTCGGAAACCAGCACCACTGCGTCGCTAATGTTTTCAAACGATGATGAATGATGAATGAATGTTAATTTCTTTTACCTCCTCGTCACATTATTTTCAAGAGGTTTTAATAAAATATAGAAAAAAGAATAGTATGGCACAGGACAAGCCTTTTGGCCCCAATGTCCATGCCGTACGCGGTGTCAATGTTAAACTAATCTTTGGAGAGGAGGAATGGGTGACGTTTTGGGTTGAGACCCTTCTTCAGACTGAGAGTCGGGGATATGGGGAGAAAGCAGGAACGGGATACTGATTTTCGATGATCAGCCATGATATTGAATGGCGGTACTGGCTCGAAGGGCCGAATGGCCTACTCCTGCACCCATTGTGTGAAATTGATCAAAGGTGACATTGATCAAGGAGATGTAGAATGGTTCATTGTTTGCTGAGAGGAAGGTGACAATGAGGCATACAATCATGTAAGATTGACCATAATATGGTTGAGTTCTTCATTAGGATGGAGAGTGACATTGTTAATTCAGAAACAATGGTTCTGAACTTAAAGAAAGTTAACTTTGAGGGTATGAGACGTGAATTGGCCAAGATTGACTGGCAATTAATTCTAAAAGGGTTGACGGTGGATATGCAATGGAAAACATTTAAAGACTGCATGGATGAACTACAAAAATTGTTCATCCCAGTTTGGCAAAAGAATAAATCAGGGAAGGTAGTACATCCGTGGATAACAAGGGAAATCAGGGATAGTATCAAAGCGAAGGATGATGCGTACAAATTAGCCAGAAAAAGCAGCATACCGGAGGACTGGGAGAAATTCAGAGACCAGCAGAGGAGGACAAAGGGCTTAATTAGGAAAGGAAAAATAGATTATGAAAGAAAACTGGCAGGGAACATAAAAACTGACTGCAAAAGTTTTTATAGATATGTGAAAAGAAAGAGATTAGTTAAAACAAATGTAGGTCCCTTGCAGTCAGAAACAGGTGAGTTGATCATGGGGAACAAGGATATGGTGGACCAATTGAATAACTACTTTGGTTCCATCTTCACCAAGGAAGACATAAATAATTTGCCGGAAATAGCAGGGGACCGCGGGTCAAAGGAGTTGGAGGAATTGAGTGAAATCCAGGTTAGCCGGGAAGTGGTGTTGGGTAAATTGAATGGATTAAAGGCCGATAAATCCCCAGGGCCAGATAGGCTGCATCCCAGAGTACTTAAGGAAGTAGCTCCAGAAATAGTGGATGCATTAGTAATAATCTTTCAAAACTCTTTAGATTCTGGAGTAGTTCCTGAGGATTGGCGGGTAGCAAACGTAACCCCACTTTTTAAGAAGGGAGGGAGAGAGAAAACAGGGAATTACAGACCAGTTAGTCTAACATCGGTAGTGGGGAAACTGCTAGAGTCAGTTATTAAAGATGGGATAGCAGCACATTTGGAAAGTGGTGAAATCATTGGACAAAGTCAGCATGGATTTACGAAAGGTAAATCATGTCTGACAAATCTTATAGAATTTTTCGAGGATGTAACTAGTAGCGTGGATAGGGGAGAACCAGTGGATGTGGTGTATCTGGACTTCCAAAAGGCTTTCGACAAGGTCCCACATAAGAGATTAGTATACAAACTTAAAGTACACGGCATTGGGGGTTCAGTATTGATGTGGATAGAGAACTGGCTGGCAAACAGGAAGCAAAGAGTAGGAGTAAACGGGTCCTTTTCAGAATGGCAGGCAGTGACTAGTGGGGTACCCCAAGGCTCAGTGCTGGGACCCCAGCTATTTACAATATATATTAATGATCTGGATGAGGGAATTGAAGGCAATATCTCCAAGTTTGCGGATGACACTAAGCTGGGGGGCAGTGTTAGCTGTGAGGAGGATGCTAGGAGACTGCAAGGTGACTTGGATAGGCTGGGTGAGTGGGTAAATGTTTGGCAGATGCAGTATAATGTGGATAAATGTGAGGTTATCCATTTTGGTGGCAAAAACAGGAAAGCAGACTATTATCTATAGGAAAAGGAGAGATGCAGCGAGACCTGGGTGTCATGGTACACCAGACATTGAAAGTAGGCATGCAGGTGCAGCAGGCAGTGAAGAAAGCGAATGGTATGTTAGCTTTCATAGCAAAAGGATTTGAGTATAGGAGCAGGGAGGTTCTACTGCAGTTGTACAGGGTCTTGGTGAGACCACACCTGGAGTATTGCGTACAGCTTTGGTCTCCGAATCTGAGGAAGGACATTATTGCCATAGAGGGAGTGCAGAGAAGGTTCACCAGACTGATTCCTGGGAGATCAGGATTGTCTTATGAAGAGAGGCTGGATAGACTTGGTTTATACTCTCTAGAATTTAGGAGATTGAGAGGGGATCTTATAGAAACGTACAAAATTCTTAAGGGGTTGGACAGGCTAGATGCAGGAAGATTTCTCCTGATGTTGGGGAAGTCCAGGACAAGGGATGCAAAGGTTACGTGAAGTTAGAGAAGTTAATATTCATGCCACTGGGGTGTAAGCTGCACAAGCAAAATATGAGGTACTGTTCCTCCAATTGATGTTGGTCCTCACTCTGACCGGCCCAGGGCAGAAAGGTCAGTGTGGAAAAGGGAGTTCCATCAAATCCCCATACTGACCTTTCTGTTCCTCCCATTCCCACATGTTATAATAACAGAATCAGGAGGGCGGAGGAATAGTTGATGGAATATAATGCAGAGAAATGTGAGGTGATGCATTTTGGGAAGTCGAGTGTACTGGACTCGGCCCATCGAGTCTACTTGAATGGGAGTCTACTCCGCCATTCAATCATGCCTGATGTATCTTACCCTCTCAACCCCATTCTCCTGCATTCTCCACATGACCTTTGGCACCCTTACAGCAGGTTCAATTACAATGCTTTTAAGGAATTGGGCCAGTTACATAGATAGGAATGGTTTCGAGACAGATGGACAAAACGGAGGAAAATGGGACTAGCTTAGATGGGACATCTTGGTTGGCATGGACGTTGGCCAAGGAGCCTGTTTTTCAATTTTACATAGACCAACCCACATGTCTTTGGCTTCAAGAGTCAAGTCAAGAGTCAAAAGAATTTTATTGTCATGATAGAACAATGCAATTCTTGCTTGCTGCAGCGCAACAGAATATGTAAACATAATACAGAACAAGAGATAAAAGTTCAGTGTGTCTATATACCATAGACCATATATATACACAATAAATAAACAGATAAAGTGCAATAGGCTGTTATTGTTCAGAGTTTGTTTGATGTTGTGTAAATCTTCTCTGTACCCTTTCCAGCTTGACATCTTTCCTATAGCAGGATGCCAAAAACTGAACACAATACTCTAAATGCGGTCTCACCAACGTCTTATACAACTGCAACATGACCTCCCAACTTCTATAGGGTTTCGGCCCGAAACGTTGCCTATTTCCTTCGCTCCATAGATGCTGCTGCACCCGCTGAGTTTCTCCAGCTTTTTTGTGTAACCTTCTATAGATAATACTCTGACTGATGAAGTCCAATGTGCCAAAAGCCTTTTTGACCACCTTATCTACCTGCAACTCAACCTTCAAGGATCCATACAGCTTTACTCCTGGATCCCCAGAGGCCTACCATTCATTCTGTACATCCTGCCCATGTTAGACTCCCCAAAATGCATCACCTCACATTTCTCTGCATTATATTCCATCAACTATTCCTCCGCCCACCTGGCCAATCGATCCAGATCCTGCTGCAATTTTTCACAACCATCTTCACCATCTGCAAAACCACTAACTTTCAGTCTGCATCAGCAATCTTGCCATGTACTGTATGTTCTCATCCAACTCATTGATGTAGATGACAAACAGTAACAGGCCCAGCACTGAACCCTGGGGCACACCACTAGTCACAGGCCTCCAGTCCGAGACGCAACCTTCCACCATCACCCTCTGCTTCCTTCCATGAAGCCATTTTTCTATCCATTCAACTATCTCTCCTTGGTTCCTGCCATGCGGAACCTTGTCCAAATGCTTTGCTGAAGTCTATATATGCATCTACTGCTCTGCCCTCATCGACCTTTTTTGATCACGTCTTCAAAAAACTCAATCAGACTTGTGAGACTGACCTCCCACAAACAAAACTATGCTGATTATCCCTAATCAGCCCTTGTCCATCGAAATGCATGCATATCCTATCCCTCAGAATACCCTCTAGTAACTTTACAACTACAGATGTTAAGCTTTCTGGACATTCCCAGCATTTTTCCTGCAACCCTTCTTGAATAGAGGCACAATATTTCTCTGATAATAATAATATTAATAAAAAAATTTTATTATTACAATATGGACAATACATGAAAGCAATAAATACTTAAAAAGGCCCAATAAGTATTTATTGCTTTATTGTATTGTCCATATTGTATTTTATGTATTTTTTGTCTGCTTTCGTTCTGAATGTGTGTGTTTGTTGGTTGTTGGCTTCTGGACATCTGAATTTCCCTGAGGGGATCAATAAAGTATTTATTATTATTATTATTATTATTATTATTATTATTATTATTATTATTATTATTATTATTATTATCAGATATATATTGTGCCTCTATTCAAGAAGGGCTGCAGGAAAAATGCTGGGAATGTCCATCTGTAGTTGTAAAGTTGTAAAGACGTCTGTGATGCTGTGTGGCAGCAGCTCTCTAAGCTGCACCACTACGCCACCTTGTGCTGACAAGATAGAGACATTAAGTGAGAGTGTTTTATTGTCAGTACACAAAAAAGCTGGAGAAACTCAGCGGGTGCAGCAGCATCTATGGAGCGAAGGAAATAGGCAACGTTTCGGGCCGAAACCCTTCTTCAGACTGATCGGGGGCGGGGCTGGGCGGGGACAAGAAAGGAAAAAGGAGGAGGAGCCCATATGTCCCGGATGGGACGATGAAATTCCTACTTGCTACAGCACAACAGAATATGTGAATATTTAGGCTTTGAATATAACAGGGAAAAAAAGAAAAAGTTCAATAAATAACAAATATAGTGCAAATAACAAATAATAATAGTCTTTTGCAGTTCAGAGCTCAGAGCTTATTTGTTGTGTTTAATAGCCTGATGGCTGTGGGGAAGAAGCTGTTCCTGAACCTGGACGTTACAGTTTCCAGGCTCCTGCACCCTCTTCCCGATGGCAGTGGTGAGATGAGTGTGTGGCCAGGATGGTGTGGGTCCTTGATGATGTTGGCTGTCCTTTTGAGGCAGCGACTACGATCCCTTCGACGGTGGGGAGGTCATAGACGGTGATGGACTGGGCAGTGGTCACAACTTTTTGTAGTCTTGCAGACTGTAGGCCTGAAACCACTTTAGAAATCTATCGAAAGATCCCTGATTATGTGGGTGTAGGTACATGATCTCTTGTGCTCACTACATTGTGACTAAGTTATAGGAAGCTTTAGTTCTCTGCTGAGAAGTGTGTCGGAAGGAACTGCAGGTGTTGGTCTGAACTGACACAAAATGCTGGTAACTCAGTCTGAAGAAGGGTCTCGACCCGAAATGTCACCCATTCCTTCTCTCCAGAGATGCTGCCTGTCCCGCTGAGTTACTCCAGCATTTTGTGCGTATCTGTGCGGAGAAGTTCCTGCTTTACTAAATCAGATTCAGATTCAGATTCAATTTTAATTGTACAGTACAGAGACAACGAAATGCATTTAGCATCTCCCTGGAAGAGCGACATAGCAAACGATTTGAATAAATAATAATAAGTGTCCGGGGGGGGGGTGGTGGGGGGGGGTTGGGCAGTCACCGAGGTACGTTGTTGAGTAGAGTGACAGCCGCCGGAAAGAAGCTGTTCCTCGACCTGCTGGTTCGGCAACGGAGAGACCTGTAGCGCCTCCCAGATGGTAGGAGGGTAAACAGTCCATGGTTGGGGTGAGAGCAGTCCTTGGCGATGCTGAGCGCCCTCCGCAGACAGCGCTTGCTTTGGACAGACTCAATGGAGGGGAGCGAGGAACCGGTGATGCGTTGGGCAATTTTCACCACCCTCTGCAATGCCTTCCGGTCGGAGACAGAGCAGTTGCCATACCATACTGTGATGCAGTTGGTAAGGATGCTCTCGATGGTGCAGCGGTAGAAGTTCACCAGGATCTGAGGAGACAGATGGACCTTCTTCAGTCTCCTCAGGAAGAAGAGACGCTGATGAGCCTTCTTGATCAGAGTTGAGGTATTGTGGGTCCAAGAGAGGTCATCGGAGATGTTGACTCCCAGGAACCTGAAGCTAGAAACGCGTTCTAGTTGTGTGAAACACGTTCAAATGTTTGTGTGAATCCCACAGTGGAGGGTTTGGTGAGGTGAGGTGAGGTGAGGTGAGGTGGCTGCAACCGTGTATGTGCACGCATAAGAAGAGCAAGATCTCATGGCTTAATGACCACCGTCTTGTGGCCTTAACATCCAGCATCATGAAGTGTTTTGAGAGGCTGGTTATGGCACACATTAAACCCAGCCGACCAAGCAGCTATGCCCCACTGCAGTTCGCCTACCGCCATAACTGGTCCATGGCTGATGCCATCCCTCTGCCCCTGTACTCACCTTGGAATACCTGGATAAGAAGGACACTTATGTCAAGTCTTCTATTCATACACGACAGAGGTAGAGAAGTTTGAATATACATACCTCCATTCAGGAACAGTTTCTTCCCAGAGGTTATCAGGCTACTGAACAGTCCTGTAATCAGCTAGAGTTCGGTCCTGACCTCCTATTTACTTCATAGGAGATCTTTGACCTTTGTTCTGATCCGTCCCGACGTCGAAGTTTTGATCATCCCGACGGAGAGGGCTTGTACATCGGGCCGTCCGTAGCGGTGATTGCGGAGGGTTCAAGGCCCTGCCCATGGGTGAACAAAGGGGGAAGATTGACTGAAGGTTGTCACCTTCCATCACAGTGAGGAATGCTGATTCCACTGTGATGGATGTTTATGTTAAACTCTATTGTGTATTGTGCTCTTTTTACTTGTATGGCTGCATGGTAGGTCAAATATCACTGCACCTTAATTGGTGCATGTGACAATAAATGTGAACTTGAACTATCTTTAATCGGACTTTATCTTGCACTAAACGATGTATCCTTTATCTGTGCACAGTGGACAGCATGATTATAATCAAGTAGTCGCAGAAGGGCCAGAGATTCATACAGTGTGTAAACAGGCACTTTGCCCAACATGCCCACATCAACCAACATGCCCCATCTACACTTTGTCCAAACTACTTGCGTTTAGTCCATATCCCTCTAAACATGCTATCCATGTACCTGCCCAAATGTTTTTTTAAATGTAATAGTACCTGCTTCAACTACCTTCACCAGATGCTCATTCCATATACCCACCGCCCTCTGTGCAACAAAATGTTGCCCCTCAAGTACCTATTAAATCTTTCCACTCTCACCTTAAATCTATGTCCCTGGTTCTTGATTCCCCTACTCTTGGTAAAAGACAAGATACAAGATACATTTATTTGTCACATGTACCAGTTGGTACAGTGAAATGTGTGGTCACCATATAGCCATACGAATAAAATAAAGATCATAACACACGATATAGAGTCCAATATAAAACATCCCCACACAGCAGAATCAAACGTTTCCCACTGTGGGGTAAGGCACCAAAGTCAGTCATCTTCCTCTGATGTTCCTGATGTTCACCCATGGTCCTCCGCAGTCGCCGCTATGGGCGGCCCGCTCGTCGGGATGTTGGAACACCGGCGTAGGAACGGGAGGACAACCTCAGCGGCTTGAAGCTCCGAATCGGCCGCTTCCTACCAGAGTCCGCGGTTCCCGAAGTCCACAGGCCGCGCTGGGCGGGGATTCACGCTGGCGGCCCTCGGCACGGCAAAGGGATCCCAGGGCTCAGCGATGTTGTCCAGCGCCGCCAGCACTGGGAGCTCCGCAACCACAGCTCCGCGATGTCGATGCTGCAGGCCCCACGCTCCGGAGCTTCAAACGGCAATCCAGGTAGGCATCGCCCGCTCCGCGGCGTATCCAGCGCTACGCCGCCGCTGCTGAAGCTCTGGTCCGGTCCCCGGCAGGAAAGGCCGCGCCAATCCAGTTGGTAGGCCGCGAGGAGGGGGGGCGAGGACGCGACTCGGAGAATAGTCGTATCCTCGCCAGGAAGCGACTGGGAAACGGTTTCCCCTTACCCTACCCCCCTCCCCCACAGAAAAGCTAAAGTATCCCCAAAACAAACTGTTTAGACAAACTAAAATTTAAAAAATATAGCAAAAACCAGACAGACGGTAGGCAGAGGCTGCCATCAATGCAGCGCCCTTAGTTACTGCGCATTTACTCCAGCTATTCCACTCATGATCTTGCGCACCTCTATAAAATGACCCCTAAACTTCCTGTGCCCCAAGGAATAAAGTCCTAACCTACTTAACCTCTCCTTATAGGTCAGGCCCTCAAGACTTGGCAACATCCTCGTAGATCTTCTCTGCACTCTTTCCAGCTTAACAACATCCTTTCTATACCTTCTTAGGTCCCCGTCGGTCATGGCTGACCATGGGTGTCTCCAAGGTGCTATTCCCTATGTGGAGGACGCCTGTGCGTGACTGGTGCACAGACAGTCACCCCCCGGTCCTTGACAGATCTGGGTCAGGATTCAGTGGCATGGAGTCCAAGACGACTGCCAAAACGATACATGATAGCGCTACAATTTTTAGCCCACCTTACTCACCATTGCCCTGTGGCGTATTTATGCAAGTTTCGTTCGGATTGATAGTATATTTTACGTTATTCACATTTTTAACTTTATAAAACCCCACTTGAGAAACATTTCTTCCATCTGCACTGGCAGTTAGCAGTGTATGATGTCACAATGGGGTCTCATCTACATAAACTGGCCCTCAGCAGTGTTCCACCCCACAATGACATCACAATGGGATCTCATTTACAAATAACAAATACAGCAGCTTCTGTCTCACGACATCAAGGGGGGTAGGGAGGGGAGAGGAGTTATGGAGGGAGGGAGTGACTGAGGGTCGGGGAAAAGAGAGGGAGGGAGAGGTGAGGGAGGGAGTGGCGGAAGGGAGGAGGAGAGAGGAAAGAATAGGGAGGGTGAACAGGAGTGCAGGGGGATGGGATCCCCTCTCCCATCATGGATGATGCCTTACTCATGTCTCCTTGGTACCCTGCAGCTCCGCCCTTGCTCCTCCTCCCCCTAGTCCCCCACGTCCTTACCTTCTACCCCATCAGCTGTTGCATACCACACATAATCCTCCACCTCCAACGGGATTCCACCACTTGACACATTTTCCCATCTCCACCCCTTTCCGCCTTCCACACAGACTGTACCCTCCGCATCTCCCTGGTTAACTCATCCCTTCCCACCCAAACCACCCCCTCCCCAGGTCCCTTCCCCTGCAACCGCAGAAGATGCAACACCTGTCACTATACCTCCTCCCTCGACTCTGTCCAGGGACCCCGACAGTCTTTTGAGAGCAATGAGGGCACCATTTGAAGGCAGCCTCTTCCTACAGTATCTGTTTTTTTTCCCATCTTTTTATTATTTTTAGTCCGTTTAAAAGTATGCTTTGGAGGTTTTCTTAGTCTTTTTATGTGGGGGAGGGGGGCAGGGTAAAGGGGGAACAGTTTCTCAGTCTCTTCCTGGCGAGGATGCGACTATTCTCCAAGTCGGCCTACCAACTGGATTGGCGCGGCGCGGCCTTTCCTGCCGGGGACACGGCCAAAGCTTCAGCAGCGGCAGCACTGCATTAACATCGCGGAGCGGGCGGTGCCTTACTGGGGATCACTTGTTGAAGCTCCGGAGTGTCGGGCCTGCTGCTACAACACCGTGGAGCTGTGGTGCGGAGCTTCCAGCCGCGGGCGGCGCTGAACAACATCACGGAGTCCTGGTGGCCCCTTTGCCACGGGCGCCAGTGTGAATCTCCGCCCAGCACGGCCTGCGGACATCGGGAGCCACGGTCTCCGGTAGGAAGTGGCCGATTCGGAACTCCAAACCGCTGAGAGTGTTCTCCGTTCCAACGTCGGAGTTTCGATCATCCCGGCGAGAGGGCCTGAACATCGGGGCGCCCTCGACCACGGGTGAACAAGGAGGAAGATGGCTGGACTTTATTGCCTTCCCTCACAGTGGGAAACGTTGATTCTGCTGTGTGGGGATGTCTATGTTAAATTCTATCGTGTGTTGTGTTCCTGTTTTATTTGTATGGCAGTATGACAACCCAAATCTCACTATACCATTTGGTGCATGTGACAATAATTGTAAAGTTGAACTTGAACTTTTCAGGTTAGGCAGAGGTCCACTTGAACCTCCTCCAACTGATCTACTGTATCCATTGTTCAAGATGTGGACTCTTATACATCATCGAGACCAAACGCAGACTGGGTGATCGTTTTGCCGAACACCTTCGCTCAGTCCGTGAGAACCAACCTGATCTCCCGGTTGCTGAATACTTTAATTCTCCTTCCCATTCCCACACAGACCTTTCGGTCCTAGGTCTCATTCATTGTCAGAGTGAGGCTAAATGCAAATTGGAGGAACACCATCTCATATTTCGCTTGGGCAGTTTACAGCCCAGTGGTATGAATATTGATTTCTCTCACTTCAGGTAGCCCCGGCATTCCCTCTCTCTCTATTCCTCCCCCACCCAAGTTGCACCAGCTTCTCATTTTCATCCTTTTTCCTTTACCATTACTTTTTAGCATATTTCATTCATTGTTCTTTATTTCTCCACATCACCGCCTATATCTCTCGTTTCCTTTATCCCTAACCACTCTGAAGAAGGGTCTCGACCCAAAACAATAGACAATAGGTGCAGGAGTAGGCCATTCGGCCCTTCGAGCCAGCACTGCCATTCAATGTGATCATGGCTGATCATCCCCAAACAGTACCCCGTTCCTGCCTTCTCCCCATATCCCCTGACTCCGCTATTTTTAAGAGCCCTATCTAGCTCTCTCTTGAAACATCACCCATTCCTTCTCTCCAGAGATGCTGCCTGGCCCGCTGAGTTACTCCAGCATTTTGTGTCTATCAGCAGAAAGACAATACATGATTACAATCGAGCCGTCTGTGTACAGATATGGGATAAAGGAAATAACAAGAATAATGTTGAGTCATAAGGTCATAAGGAATAGGTGTAGAATTAGGCCATTCGGCCCATCAAGTATACTCCACCTTTCAATCAAGGCGTTTATGCAAGTTAAAATCAAATAAATTCTGAGGGTCTCCAATGAGGTAGGTAGTAGCTCAGGAGCCCTGTCTAGTTATTGGTAGGTTGGTTCAGTTGCCTGCTTGGATTATGATGTTTCAGGTTTTGTTTTAGAGATACAGCATGGAAACAGACCTTTTGGCCCACTGAGTCCGTCACCAGTTCACACGAGTTCAGGAGTCTGATAACAGAGGGGAAGGAGCTGTTCCCGAGTCTGGTGGTGCACACAGTACAAGATACAGAGCATTGGAGAGCATCAGTTCCTGGGCCGGTTTGTGTGCTGAACTGTTCTCTTACTCTGTATAAACATAGAAAATAGGTGCAGGAGTAGGCCATTCGGCCCTTCGAGCCAGCACTGACATTCAATATGATCTTGGCTGATCATCCACAATCAGTACCCTGTTCCTGCTTTTTTCCCCCATATCCCTTGATTCTTTTAGCCCTAAGAGCTAAATCTAACTCTCTCTTGAAAACATCCAGTGAACTGGCCTCGACTGCCTTCTGTGGCAGAGAATCCCACAGATTCACAACTCTCTGGGTGAAAAAGTTTTTTGGCATTACAACTGCGAATGTTTGGTATTACAACTGCGCATCCCCAGGCCATGGGTCATTCGGGCTAAACATTCTAGCCAGCTGAGCTACTGTAGGTGTATGGATTCATTATTCACTTCAATGAGATTTATAAATACATTTATCCGTCAAATATGTCAGCAGTAGGCCACAGTGTACGGCAGGCTGCACAAATACACAATTGCATCTATTTAAATTATTGACTCAATATAGCACCAGTCCTGAAAACGCAAGAATGCCTGGAACGAACGGGATACTGCAGGTACGGGATACTAAGTTGGATGATCAGCCATGATCATATTGAATGGCGGTGCAGGCTCGAAGGGCCGAATGGCCTACTCCTGCACCTAATTTCTATGTTTCTATGTTTCTATGAACCTGTCGATTATCAAATCCCTGGCATTAGCCTGAGGTCACAGCCATTAAAATTCCAAGTTGTGTGGTCAACCAATTTAAGACGGTCCTTACATTACTATCTAAACAACCTTCCTGGATTGAAGGAAACAAAGAGAATGTGCTGTGCAGGGAGTTGGTTGGAAAGTTCAGATTGGATTCAAACAGGCTGGTTAAACTTTCGAGGTGGGTTGGCTTAAATAAAGATGCTGTTGTAGCGGCGCCTGTTGGCGTACGCAGAGATCGAACCCGGCGTTCGGAAGCCACGATCACGTGACTCGGCAGAGGACGCTTATTTCCGCACAGTTTTCACCAAAGATCCTAGAGGATCTCCTCTAGGATCTTTGGTTTTCACTTGCGCGTGTTAATTCAGCGCTGACCACCGTTGTGGGCAGACGTGTCGGAAGAACCTGTATACTGGAAATCGCTTATGAATAAAGATCTGTTGAAAACTCCAGTAGTCGTTTCTCAGACGACTAAACTGTTGCTTTAAGCTCTGGGGTTGGTTCCAGTGTGTCAGGGCACACAGTTTGGAGCCGGATCCGGGTGATCGGGCGGCGATAATTATGAGAATTTGCAGCCATTTGAACTGCAGCCTAACTAGATGCGGTTAAACGCATCGCGTTTTAAACGCAACGCGGATAAAAAGAGGACATGACTTCAGAATTAAGGGACAGAAGTTTAGGGGTAATATGAGGGGGAACTTCTTTACGCAGAGAATGGTAGCGGTGTGGAATGAGCTCCCAGTGGAAGTGGTGGAGGCAGGTTCATTGGTATCATTTAAAAATAAATTGGATAGGCATATGGATGAGAAGGGAATGGAGGGTTATGGTATGAGTGCAGGCAGGTGGGACTAAGGGGAAAAAAATTTGTTCGGCATGGACTTGTAGGGCCGAGATGGCCTGTTTCCGTGCTGTAATTGTTATGTTGTTATATGGTTATATGGTTAGAGGCTTCACTCAGGTGTGGGTTGCGGTTCTCCAGCTGACGGGACCTGTTCCCGCTCTCTTTGAAGGAGGCGCTGCCCGCCCCGTGAGTGTGCAACCGCGGAGCCAACCCGCAATATGATTGGAGCATTTTCTGTCAGACTTTGTGGGGATCTGGGAGAGAGCTGGCAATGCCGCACAGACGGAATAGTTTAATAACGACCCATTAAAATCTGCCCTTCTGCCACTGGGAAGAAAGGTCGGACTGGCAATGGAACATTGTAATAATAATAATAATAAATAATTTTATTTTCGGGCGCCTTTCATAGTCCCAAGGACACCTTACAGAGATTAACTAGAGAGAAAAAACATATAGTCAGAGTGAAATAAATAATGACATCACCAATACACAGATTAAAGACAGAAATCGCTCCAAAGACAAAAAATCAAAAACACAATGTGAAGAGAGAGCAGCGGCAGCTAAACCGCGCCAGCGTCCACTCTCCCTTCCGACAGCCATCTTGGACACAGACTAACATATTAACTTACACACAAAAAAATTATCCCCCCACAATGGTTACCACTGTGGGGGAAGGCACAATGTTCCGTCCCCATCTCCAGTTCTCCCAAAGTCAGGCCCTATTGAGGCCACCGCTATTGCCTTTACAGAGGCCCGATGTTCCTGGCCGTTCTGGCCGGGTGGTGTTGCCCCGGCGTTGGGAGAGTCCTCACAGCGGCTGGGCCACCTGGAACGGCCGCTTCCTAACTGGGGACCGCGGCTTCCGAAGCCGACAAGGCCGCGCCAGTTTGGAGCTTCCAGGCTCCCGTGGTAGAGTCGGCGCCGCCCGCTCCGCTCCGCAGACCCGCAGCCTGGAGGTGTTGATCTCGGCGGTCACAGCTCACCGGAGCTCCAGCGCGTTGATCCAGTGCGGCGACCCAGGCAAGGCATCGCCCGCTCCGCTCCACGATAGCGCTCCAGCGCTGTGCCGCCACCGAAGCCGAGGTGCTGGGCGGTCTCCGCCAGGAAACGGCGCTCCACGCCCGCTGGTAGGCCGCGAGGACGGGTTGACGGGGCAGCCCGGAGAAAAAGCTGCCTCACCGACCAGGTAGGGACCTAGAAATATAGTTACCCCCTACCCCCCACATTGTCTGCCCAGCCGTGCTTAATGACAGAGGTTAGCGACTGGAGGGTCTTGTCGGTGGCAATGTGGGCAACCGAGTCCTCCATCCAAGATGAAGGGATGAAGGATACAACATCACAATAAAGTCATCATCCTGTGCGGACAACCCTATATATCTCGCGCTCAGAATAATGTGAATTATGTAAATCTTACCACGAATGACAGAAATGAAGTGTTATCGTTGTTTATGAATTTCGATTTTGAATTATTTAAAATTGAGTGGGTTGGTGCGGTATATATTGCTAATGTGTCGTTATGAGATATTCACATTTAAATCTTACCATGAACGACAGAAATAAAAATTGTTATCCTTGTTTATGGATTTCGATTTTGAATTAATTGAAATTAAGTTGGTTGGTGCAATATATTGCTAATGTGTTATTATAAGATATTAACATTTAAAAAGATCAATATATTACAATAAAAAGCAAAATGATGCCTATGTTTCTTCCACAGCGTGTGGGGAGTCTGGCCCGGATCAACACGGCTGGGACACCAGGGTAGTTGCGGAGAGGTTTGCAATGTATTTTTATGTAATGTTGTCCCTTGTCCGGGCCTTGAGTCCGAAATAAATCTTGCTCAAAACAAATTTTAATTTTGTTAAATACTTCATTTAGATAACCCCACCATTAGACAGATCTCATTCCACTCTCTGGCTATTGGGAAGACCACACACATTTCATTATTGAAAAACAATTCCATAGACACAAAAACATTAAGGAACATTCCAAGAGTAGAGCAACTGGACTATAAGATCTTTGCTCTGAGGCAGAGAATTCCAGACTCACAACTCTCTGAGAAAAAGTGTTTCCTCGTCTCCGTTCTAAATGGCTTACCCCTTATTCTTAAACTGTGGCCCCTGGTTCTGGACTCCCCCAACATCAGGAACATGTTTCCTGCCTCCAGTGTGTCTAATCCCTTAACAATCATAGGTTTCAATAAGATTACCTCTCATCTTTCTAAACTCCAGAGCCATTTAAAAAGGGGTGTTTTAAAAAACATAAAAAAAAGAAAATTAACAGAATTATAATTTATTAGCATATTAATCATTAATAAAAATTAACATCATTATGAATTATGAAATTAACCCTTTATCACACACACAAACTGTTCCCCCGCAACGTTGATTACACCAAAGATCGCTATAAGATATTTGGATTACACTGTGAGAGGGATAACTAAAGTCGAGTCGGGTTTACTGAAATGACTGACGTTCCGCTCCGTTGCGTTCTACACGTCAACCCATTGGATTTAGCAGGAGTGGTCTATCTTGCTCCACTATAGGATCTTTACTTCTTGCACATCTGCAGTTCGCCCCAAAGATCTTATAGCGAAGCAAGATGGGTTACTCTCACGCAAACGTGAGGTCCGCTCATGGGCGGATTCATGGGTGATTATAGGACACATATTAGCAACCTGACTCCGCCATCTTGCTCCCGGCCAAAGATTGGATCCGCAGCGGGGAGAGAGAGAGTGAAGGAGTGCGGGGCCCGGGGCAGCGGGGAGAGAGAGTGCGGGGCCCGGGGCAGCGGGGAGAGAGAGTGCGGGGCAGCGGGGAGAAGGAGTGCGGGGCCCGGGGCAGCGGGGAGAGAGAGTGCGGGGTCCGGGGCAGCGGGGAGAGAGAGTGCGGGGCCCGGGGCAGCGGGGAGAGAGAGTGCCCCAAGACAATGTTTCTTATTTAATGTCCCTTGTCTAGTCTGAAATAAAGTTCATTATTGGATTAGAAGAAATATAATTGTGTGTGTTATATACATTTACATAATTTTCATGTATGTGTGTTTATAAACATTTTATTCCTTAACAAGAATCAACAGAATTATGAACTAACAGATTTATGAATCTAACCCTATATCATGCACAAAAAGTCCCCCCCCTGTCAATCACCCTGCGAGTCGGGTCGGTTCCGGTTACTACAAAATCAACTCAAACACAAATGTGAGCCATTTAAAAAGAAATGATTTAAAAAACATTAAAAAAGACAATTACCAGAATCAAATTTTATTCTTGACAAGAAGTTTGAACTGACAGATTTATGAATCTGACCCACACAAACTGGAAAATGCCCATGATCCCCTCCATAGCGTACTACACGTCAGTCCATTGCATTTAGCATGAGTAGCCTTTCTTGCTTCGCTATAAGATCTTTGACAAGAAGTTTGAACTGACAGATTTATGAATCTGACCCACACTGACCCACCCTGAAGATTGGCGGGTAGCAAACGTAACCCCACTTTTTAAGAAGGGAGGGAGAGAGAAAATGGGGAATTACAGACCAGTTAGTCTAACATCGGTAGTGGGGAAACTGCTAGAGTCAGTTATTAAAGATGGGATAGCAGCACATTTGGAAAGTGGTGAAATCATTGGACAAAGTCAGCATGGATTTACGAAAGGTAAATCATGTCTGACGAATCTTATAGAATTTTTCGAGGATGTAACTAGTAGCGTGGATAGGGGAGAACCAGTGGATGTGGTGTATCTGGACTTCCAGAAGGCTTTCGACAAGGTCCCACATAAGAAATTAGTATACAAACTTAAAGCACAAGGCATTGGGGGTTCAGTATTGATGTGGATAGAGAACTGGCTGGCAAACAGGAAGCAAAGAGTAGGAGTAAACGGATCCTTTTCACAATGGCAGGCAGTGACTAGTGGGGTACCCCAAGGCTCAGTACTGGGACCCCAGCTATTTACAATATATATTAATGATCTGGATGAGGGAATTGAAGGCAATATCTCCAGGTTTGCGGATGACACTAAGCTGGGGGGCAGTGTTAGCTGTGAGGAGGATGCTAGGAGACTGCAGGGTGACTTGGATAGGCTGGGTGAGTGGGCAAATGTTTGGCAGATGCAGTATAATGTGGATAAATGTGAGGTTATCCATTTTGGTGGCAAAAATAGGAAAGCAGACTATTATCTAAATGGTGGCCGATTGGGAAAGGGGGAGATGCAGCGAGACCTGGGTGTCATGGTACACCAGTCATTGAAGGTAGGCATGCAGGTGCAGCAGGCAGTAAAGAAAGCGAATGGTATGTTAGCTTTCATTGCAAAAGGATTTGAGTATAGGAGCAGAGAGGTTCTACTGCAGTTGTACAGGGTCTTGGTGAGACCACACCTGGAGTATTGCGTACAGTTTTGGTCTCCAAATCTGAGGAAGGACATTATTGCCATAGAGGGAGTGCAGAGACGGTTCACCAGACTGATTCCTGGGATGTCAGGACTGTCTTATGAAGAAAGACTGGATAGACTTGGTTTATACTCTCTAGAATTTAGAAGATTGAGAAGGGGGATCTTATAGAAACTTACAAAATTCTTAAGGGGTTGGACAGGCTAGATGCAGGAAGATTGTTCCCGATGTTGGGGAAGTCCAGGACAAGGGGTCACAGCTTAAGGATAAGGGGGAAATCCTTTAAAACCGAGATGAGAAGAACTTTTTTCACACAGAGAGTGGTGAATCTCTGGAACTCTCTGCCACAGAGGGTAGTTGAGGCCAGTTCATTGGCTATATTTAAGAGGGAGTTAGATGTGGCCCTTGTGGCTAAGGGGATCAGGGGGTATGGAGAGAAGGCAGGTATGGGATACTGAGTTGGATGATCAGCCATGATCATATTGAATGGCGGTGCAGGCTCGAAGGGCCGAATGGCCTACTCCTGCACCTAATTTCTATGTTTCTATGTTATCCACTTTACACTGCATCTGCCATGCATTTGCCCACTCACCCAGCCTATCCAAGTCACCTTGCAGCCTCCTAGCATCCTCCTCACAGCTAACACTGCCCCCCAACTTAGTGTTATCCGCAAACTTGGAGATGTTGTATTCAATTCCCTCGTCCAAATCATTAATATATATTGTAAATAGCTGGGGTCCCAGCACTGAGCCTTGCGGTACCCCACTAGTCACTGACTGCCATTGTGAAAAGGACCCGTTTACTCCTACTCTTTGCTTCCTGTTTGCCAGCCAGGTCTCTATCCACATCAATACTGAACCCCCAATACCGTGTGCTTTAAGTTTGTATACTAATCTCTTATGTGGGACCTTGTCGAAAGCCTTCTGGAAGTCCAGATACACCACATCCACTGGTTCTCCCCTATCCACGCTACTAGTTACATCCTCGAAAAATTCTATAAGATTCGTCAGACATGATTTACCTTTCGTAAACCCATGCTGACTTTGTCCAATGATTTCACCACTTTCCAAATGTGCTGCTATCCCATCTTTAATAACTGACTAGCAGTTTTCCCACTATCGATGTTAGACTAACTGGTCTGTAATTCCCCGTTTTCTCTCTCCCTCCCTTATAAAAAGTGGGGTTACATTAGCTACCCTCCAATCCTCAGGAACCACTATAGAATCTAAAGACTTTTGAAAAACTATCACTAATGCATCCACTATTTCTGGAGCTACTTCCTTAAGTACTCTGGGATGCAGCAGATCGTTTGTCCCGCGGTCCCCTGCTATTTCCGGCAGATTATTTACGTCTTCCTTAGTGAAGATGGAACCAAAGTAGTTATTCAATTGGTCCGCCATGTCCTTGTTCCCCATGATCAATTCACCTGTTTCTGACTCAAGGGACCTACATTCTTTTTAACTAATCTCTTTTTTTTCACATATCTATAAAAAATGTTGCAGTCAGTTTTAATGTTCCCTGCCAGTTTTCTTTCATAATCTATTTTCCCTTTCCTAATTAAGCCCTTTGTCCTCCTCTGCTGGTCTCTGAATTTCTCCCAGTCCTCTGGTAGGCTGCGTTTTCTGGCTAATTTGTACGCTTTCATCTTTTGCTTTGATACTATTCCTGATTTCCCTTGTTATCCACGGATACACTACCTTCCCTGATTTATTCTTTTGCCAAACTGGGATGAACAATTGTTGTAGATCATCCATGCAGTCTTTAAATACCTTTCATTGCATATCCACCGTCAACCCTTTAAGAATTAATCGCCAGTCAATCTTGGCCAATTCACATCTCATAGTTACCTTTCTTTAAGTTCAGAACCATTGTTTCTGAATTAACAATGTCACTCTCCATCCTAATGAAGAACTCAACCATATTATGGTCACTCTTGACCAAGGGGGCACATACAACAAGATTGCTAACTAACCCTTCCTCATCATTCAACACCCAGTCTAGAATAGCCTGCTCTCTCGTTGGTTCCTCTACATGTTGATTTAGATAACTATCCCGCATACATTCCAAGAAATCCTCTCCCTCAGCACATCTGCCAATTTGATTCACCCAATCTATATGTAGATTGAAGTCACCCATTATAACTGTTTTACTTTTGTTGCACGCATTTCTAATTTCCTGTTTGATGCCATCCCCAACTTCACTACTACTGTTACTACCTTGCTACCTATTGCTTTTATCCCTATTTTACACCCCTCTGTCTCTCTGCTCACACATTTAAGAACCCCACCACCTCTTATTCTCTGTTTATTATTGTTTTCTTCTTTCCCCCCTACATGTTGGGTCTGAGTGCTTCCCTTCTCTGCCTCCCGCCTCACACACTGTCTACTAGCTTTCTCTATTTGACTCCCTCCCCCCAACCGTTCTAGTTTAAAGTCTCCGCAGTAGCCAGGATATTGGTCCCCCTCGGGTTCAAGTGCAACCCGTCCTTTTTGTACAGGTCGCACCTTCCACAAAAGAGGTCCCAATAATCCAGAAACTTGAATCCCTGCCCTCTGCATCAGTCCCTCAGCCACGACTTATCCTCCACCTCACTCCATTCCTACTCTCACTGTCGCGTGGCACAGGCAGTAATCCCGAGATTGTTACCTTCGCGGTCCTTCTCCTTAACTCGCTAAATTCTCCTTTCAGGACCTCTTCTCTTTTTCTACGTATGTCAATGGTACCTATATGTACCACAACCTCGGGCTCCTCTCCTTCCCATTTCAGGATACCTTGGACACGTTCAGACACATCGCAGACACTGGCACCAGGGAGGCAAACTACCATCCGGGTCTCCCGCCTGCGTCCACAGAATCGTCTGTCTGACCCCCTAACTATAGAGTCCCCTATTACTATTGCCCTCCTCTTCTTTTCCCTACCCTTCTGAGCAACAGGGCCAGTCTCTGTACCGGAGGCCCGGCCGCTGTCACTACCCCCAGGTAGTCTGTCCCCCCAACAGTACTCAAACCGGAATACGTATTGCCAAGGTGTACATACACCGATGTACTCTCTAGTCCCTGCCTCTGCCCCTTGTCCCTCCTAACCGTGACCCACTTGCCTGCCTCCTGTGGTCTAGGAGTGACCACCTCCCTGTAACCTCCTCTCAATGACTTCCTCGCTCTCCCTGACCAGACGGAGGTCATCGAGCTGCTGCTCCAGATTCCTAATACGGTCCCTTAGGAGCCCCATCTCGACGCACCTGGCGCAGATGTGGACGTCTGGAAGGCTATCAGATTCCTTGACCTCCCACATCTGACATCCAGAACAGTAAACTGCCCTGGGCCTCATACTCTCCCCTTACCCTGGATACAATGCAAACTCGACAATACAATCAGCAGGGATCTGACTCCCAATCAGCTGCTCCCCCTTGTCAGCTTCCAGCAATCAGCGGCTTCCACCAATCACCACTTGTTTTGAAATGCGAATGGAGCGTTGGAACCAAAGATTATAGAGGCTTTGCTTGGAACGTTGCAGATTTTGGCGACTACTTCAACGGCTCTCAGGCCTCTGTAAGAAGCAGAGTTTGTGGAATTCTCTGCCTCAGAGAGCAGCGGAGGCCGATTCTCTGGATGCTTTCAAGAGAGAGCTAGATAGGGCTCTTAAAGATAGTGGAGTCAGGGGATGTGGGGAGAAGGCAGGAACAGGGGTACTGATTGGGGATGATCAGCCATGATCACATTGAATGGCGGTGCTGGCTCGGGCTGAATGGCCTCCTCCTGCACCTATTGTCTATTGTCATTGTTGTACATGGCATTGTAAGGAACGATGATAAAGCACACACACCAAAATCCTGTACCTCCAGCACGGAACTGGAGGACAGAGATGTATGGTGTGTCCGTCACCGTTCCCGTCGGAAATCAGCACCACTGCGTCGCTAATGTTTTCAACGATGATGAATGATGAATGAATGTTAATTTCTTTTACCTCCTCGTCACATTATTTTCAAGAGGTTTTAATAAAATATAGAACAAAGAAAAGTATGGCACAGGACAAGCCTTTTGGCCCCAATGTCCATGCCGTACGCGGTGTCAATGTTAAACTAATCTTTGGAGAGGAGGAATGGGTGACGTTTTGGGTTGAGACCCTTCTTCAGACTGAGAGTCGGGGATATGGGGAGAAAGCAGGAACGGGATACTGATTTTCGATGATCAGCCATGATATTGAATGGCGGTACTGGCTCGAAGGGCCGAATGGCCTACTCCTGCACCCATTGTGTGAAATTGATCAAAGGTGACATTGATCAAGGAGATGTAGAATGGTTCATTGTTAGCTGAGGGGAAGGTGACAAAGAGGCATACAATCATGTAATATTTAATCAGGAGGACAGTGAAACTAGTCGGAGAAATAGGATGGAGGGGGGACGGAGATAGAGGGGATGTAAAGGTTATGTGAAGTTAGAGAAGTCAATATTGATGCCACTGGGGTGTAAGCTGCACAAGCAAAATATGAGGTACTGTTCCTCCAATTGCTGTTGGGCCTCGCTCTGACCGGCCCAGGGCAGAAATGTCAGTGTGGAAAAGGGAGTTCCATCCAATCCCCATACTGACCTTTCTGTTCCTCCCATTCCCACATGTCATAGTAACAGAATCAGGCCATTCGGCCAGTCGAGTCTACTGGACTCGGCCCATCGAGTCTACTTGAATGGGAGTCTACTCCGCCATTCAATCATGCCTGATGTATCTTACCCTCTCAACCCCATTCTCCTGCATTCTCCACATGACCTTTGACACCCTTACAACAGGTTCAATTACAATGCTTTTAAGGAATTGGGCCAGGTACATAGATAGGAATGGTTTCGAGACAGATGGACAAAACGGAGGAAAATGGGACTAGCTTAGATGGGACATCTTGGTTGGCATGGACGTTGGCCAAGGTGCCTGTTTTTCAATTTTACATAGACCAACCCGCATGTCTTTGGCTTCAAGAGTCAAGTCAAGAGTCAAAAGAATGTTATTGTCATGATAGAACAATGCAATTCTTGCTTGCTGCAGCGCAACACAATATGTAAACATAATACAGAACAAGAGATAAAAGTTCAATGTGTCTATATACCATAGACCATATATATACACAATAAATAAACAGATAAAGTGCAATAGGCTGTTATTGTTCAGAGTTTGTTTGATGTCATGTTTAATAGCCTGACGGCTGTGGGGAAGAAGCTGTTTCTGAACCTGGATGTTTCAGATTTCAAGCTCCTGTACCTTCTTCCTGATGACAACGGAGAGATGAGTGTGTGACCAGGGTGGTGTGGGTCTTTGATGATGTTGGCAGCCTTTTTGAGGCAGCGACTGCGATAAATCCCTTCGATTGTGGGGAGGTCAGAGCCGATGATGGACTGGGCAGCGGTCACACCTTTCTGCATTCTTTTCCGCTCCTGGACGTTCAAGTTGCCGAACCAAGCCACGATGCAAACAGTCAGTATGGTCTCTACTGTGCACCTGTAGAAGTTCGAGAGCCTTCTTTGTGCTGGGACCAGGAAAGATCTTCGGAAATATGACCCTTTGCGACATTCTTGACCCTTTCCACCGTTGATGTAAATGGGATTGTGGATCTTTGAACTTTGTGGACTTTCAACTTTGTCAATGGAACTGGTGCACCACAATGCAGAGAACTATATTCTGCATCAACTATTTGCTCTACTCACTGTACTTGCGTTTGACTTGATTGTATTGCTGTATAGTATTATCTGATCTGATTGGATGTCATGCAAAACAAAGCTTTCCACTGTGTATTGGTACACATGACAACAATAACAAACCTAAAGCTTTGAGATGAGACCAGAGCACCTGGAGGAAGCCCATGTGGTCAGATAGCAACACAGGTAAAGATTGAACCTGTGCCACAGGGTCATAGAGTGATACAGTGTAGAAACAGGCCCTTCGGCACAACTTGCCCACACCGACCAACAATGTCCCAACTACACTAGTCCCCCCTGCCCAGGTTTGGTCCATATCCCTCCAAACCTGTCCTATCTATGTACCTATCCAACTGTTTCTTAAATGTTGGGTTAGTCCCTGCCACAACCACCTCCTCTAGCAGCTTGTTCCATACACCCACCACCCTTTGTGTGAAAACGTTAGCCCTCAGATTCGTATTAAATCTTTTCCCTTTCACTTTAAACCTATGTCCTCTGGTCCTCAATTCACGTACTCTGAGCAAGACACTCTGTGCGTCTACCCGATCTATTCCCTCATAATTTTATACATCTCTATAAGATCACCCCTCATCCTCCTGCGCTCCAAGAAATAGTCCCAGCCTACTCAACCTCTCCCTATAGCTCAGACCCTCTAGTCCTGGCAACATCCGTGTAAATCTTCTCTATACCCTTTCCAGCTTGACATCTTTCCTATAGCAGGATGCCAAAAACTGAACACAATACTCTAAATGCGGTCTCACCAACGTCTTATACAACTGAAACATGACCTCCCAACTTCTACAGATAATACTCTGACTGATGGAGTCCAATGTGCTAAAAGCCTTTTTAACCACCTTATCTACCTGCAACTCAACCTTCAAGGATCCATGCAGCTTTACTCCTGGATCCCCAGAGGCCTACCATTCATTCTGTACATCCTGCACATGTTAGACTCCCCAAAATGCATCACCTCACATTTCTCTGCATTATATTCCATCAACTATTCCTCCGCCCACCTGGCCAATCGATCCAGATCCTGCTGCAATCGTTCACAACCATCTTCACCATCTGCAAAACCACTAACTTTCGGTCTGCATCAGCAACCATGCCATGTACTGTATGTTCTCATCCAACTCATTGATGTAGATGACAAACAGTAACGGGCCCAGCACTGAACCCTGGGGCACACCACTAGTCACAGGCCTCCAGTCCGAGACGCAACCTTCCACCATCACCCTCTGCTTCCTTCCATGAAGCCATTTTTCTCTCCATTCAACTATCTCTCCTTGGTTCCTGCCATGCGGAACCTTGTCCAAATGCTTTGACGAAGTCTATATATACATCTACTGCTCTGCCCTCATCGACCTTTTTTGATCACGTCTTCAAAAAACTCAATCAGACTTGTGAGACTGACCTCCCACAAACAAAACTATGCTGATTATCCCTAATCAGCCCTTGTCCATCTAAATGCATGCATATCCTATCCCTCAGAATACCCTCTAGTAACTTTACAACTACAGATGTTAAGCTTTCTGGACATTCCCAGCATTTTTCCTGCAACCCTTCTTGAATAGAGGCACAATATTTCTCTGATAATAATAATATTAATAAATATTTTATTATTACAATATGGACAATACATGAAAGCAATAAATATTTAAAAAGACCCAATAAGTATTTATTGCTTTCATGTATTGTCCATATTGTATTTTATGTATTTTTTGTCTGCTTTCGTTCTGAATGTGTGTGTTTGGTGGTTGTTGGCTTCTGGACATCTGAATTTCCCTGAGGGGATCAATAAAGTATTTATTATTATTATTATTATTATTATTAATATTATTATTATTTATTATTATTATTATCAGATATATATTGTGCCTCTATTCAAGAAGGGCTGCAGGAAAAATGCTGGGAATGTCCATCTGTAGTTGTAAAGTTGTAAAGATGTCTGTGATGCTGTGAGGCAGCAGCTCTCTAAGCTGCACCACTACGCCACCTTGTGCTGACAAGATAGAGACATTAAGTGAGAGTGTTTTATTGTCAGTACACAAAAAAGCTGGAGAAACTCAGCGGGTGCAGCAGCATCTATGGAGCGAAGGAAATAGGCAACGTTTCGGGCCGAAACCCTTCTTCAGACTGATCGGGGGCGGGGCTGGGCGGGGACAAGAAAGGAAAAAGGAGGAGGAGCCCATATGTCCCGGATGGGACGATGAAATTCCTACTTGCTACAGCACAACAGAATATGTGAATATTTAAGCTTTGAATATAACAGGGAAAAAAAAGAAAAAGTTCAATAAATAACAAATATAGTGCAAATAACAAATAATAATAGTCTTTTGCAGTTCAGAGCTCAGAGCTTATTTGTTGTGTTTTAATAGCATGATGGCTGTGGGGAAGAAAGCTTGTTCCTGAACCTGGACGTTACAGTTTTTCCAGGCTCCTGCACCCT